>NC_041385.1:768311833-768334299 GCF_002162155.2 Triticum dicoccoides
GCGTTCGTAGTTTCTCCCCTGAGCAGACGCTTGATGAAGCTTGCGGCCGCTGGGTCCAGCAACACCCATTGCACCGCTCCCACATCATTGGCCTGATGACGGGCCTACAGGACCCCACCAGGATGTTGAACTTGCGCCTGGGGCCGGATCAGGTCGCCTGCCGGGTAAACGACATCTCCAAGGCCGGGCTGACGGAGGACTGGGAGTTCGGGAAGCCTCCATAGAGTCAGGCGCATCCGGCACCGCTGGTGAGTCCTTGGTCTTCGTATTTTGCTGCTGCTCATCTTCTCATCCTCCCCGACGCGACGAGGGAGGTGCTACGGAATGCCATCCGACATCCATATGACCGGGTGCCGAGGCAGGTGGCGCGGGTCGGCTCGGAGGAGGCGGGGGTGCAGCTCGAGGAGCCGAAGGCGAATGACACCGACGTTGGCGCGGGGCGCCATGCGGATAAGTTTTTGCATTTGACTAGTTGAGACGCCATCCATTGGCGAATGTGTTGATAAATATTGTCGATGTAGTGGCAGGGAGCAGAGGAAGCAGCGATGCGGCTGCGACCAGGTCTTCTCGTGGGACGACGACGGCTAGCCGGCCGCGGGAAGGGGGATGTGGCGCCCCGGACTCAGGCCACAAAGCACACGGTGGATCTGGCGGCCGGCAGGAAGCCACCCGACAAGAAGAGGCGGCGCGGTCCGCAGGTGGCGCCGACAAGGCCACCCGCTCAGGTGGTACCCGAATTCTGGCGACTCGCCGAGTGGTTTCTCTTGGGTCTCCTTTTTACTGCATTGTGCTTCAGGTAGCCGGTGTCGCTGGTGCTAGCAGCGTCGAATGCCGCGTCCCTTGGTGGCGCCGTGTTTCGAAAAACCCGGTCTAGCATCATCAAGCAGGACGAGGAGATGGCCGATACGGACCTCGGCCTGGACCCGGCCGACACCAAGGGCCTGGCCAGGCAGGACCGGAACTGGGCCGAGGCGGAGCAGGAGGAAGAGTCGGCGCGGGCTTGGGCGCGGGGCGGCGAGGAGCCGTCTTGGCCCGAGATGTCGGTGGGCATGGCGTCAGCGGCGACGATCTTCATGCCGCCGTCAGAGGGGGAGCGCGGCTAGGACAGTCGCGCGGAGGTGGTGGACCTCGACCGAGAGGTCATGGAGATCAGCGACGACACCCCGCCATGGGCTGACATGGTCGAGCGGGCGGAGGCCGAGGGAGGAGGCGGCGCAGCCGGTGCCACAGTCTGCAGCGCCGCAGACGACTCTGGCCGTTGTGCTGGCGAGAACTCCGGAGAGGATGCCGGCCGCGGGGGAGGCGATCAGCGGCGAGTACGCCCTGGTCTTCAGGCCGGGGAGCATCAGGCTGCTAGGTCGCAGCCAGCTCAGGCTGGGCCCAGTGAGGTCTTCTTTCGTCCCTTGACCCAGGAGGAGGCAGTGATGGGCGCCGTGGGCCAGGGCCTCCGTGGGAGCGTGGAGAGGTTCCAGGCCTTCGCCCAGGCCGAGACGGAGCGGGCGCGGGAGCTAGAGCGTGCCGTCATGGTAGGCTTTTCCCTTTGCCTTCTGTTCCTTCTTCTTGCTGCTCTTTAGTGGGGGCGTGCTAGCGCACCCACTAAGTGTAGCCCCCGAGATTCGGGCCAACTACGTAGTAGTTGGGTCGAATCTTAAACTACTGTCTTGTGCTGATTACCATTCCGCGCAGCAACCGGACTCCTACCCAGTTGGTGTCATCAACCGACTAGTGGAGAAACACCGGCAGCTCAAGGCACGGCTAGCCGCCAAGGAGGAGGCGCTCCGCGTCGTCGAAGGTAGCTTTCTTGCATGCTCTTTTAGTGGGGGTGCGCTAGCGCACCCACTAGGTGTAGCCCCCGAGATTCGGGCCAACTACGTAGTAAATGGGTCGAATCTTTAAAGTAGTCTTTTCTTCTTCTGTTTCTGATCCATCATTGTGCAACTATTGCGGCCGAGGTGCCGGCTTGGCGAGCCCGGCTATTCCGAGCCGGCTACCAGTATGACCAGGTCGTTGGTGATGTCGTCCGGCTCCGGGCCGAGGCAACAGAGCTGAAGCTGGAGGCAGAGGGGGCCCAATGGGCACTTGCCGAAGCCGGCCAACTGCAAGAGCAGCTGGCTGCTGACAAGAGCTGGCCACAGGACGAGGTGGACCGTCTCAAGACGGAGGCGGCCAAGGCAGCGGAGGCCCAGCAGGCCCTTGTTGAAGCCAGCCAGCAACACGATAAGTTGGCCGACAACAAGGGTCAGCTCCAGGCCGAGGTGGAGCGTCTGAAGGAGCTGGGGACAAAGCTGGGGGAGGCCCACCAAGCGGAGCTCCATCGCCGCAAGGAGTATGAGAAGGCGGCCGCGACCAAGGACAACGAGCTGATGGCGGCCCTCGCCAAGGTTGCCGACCTAGAGAGACGTCAGCAACAAAGAAAAGAAAGTCGACCCTTCAACCCGGCAGAAACAAAAGAAAGCACTTACTGGCAAAGGTCTCGTCCAGGAGCTGCGCTTCAGGACCATGACCGCGCCATCACCAGGGAGCGGTACGGTACGTTACTTGAAGCGCAACAACAGGACGAGGCCTTCATCAGTAAGTGTTTTCTTTGGATTCTGTCGGGTTAAAAGGCCGGCTTTCTTTTCTCTGTTGCTGACTTGTCTTGCTCTGACGCACAGGGTGGCGGAGGAGACCGTCCGCTTCCAGTGGGATCCGCAGGGGGTCGTGGGCTCTGGCACCAACCCCCAGGTCGCCTAGACCTTCTCGGAGATCATGACTGCCGCCGAAGCTCGTCTGCGAGTCTTGGGCGAGCAGATGGCACGACTCTCCGAGGCCGACACAGAGATGTGGTGGCCCTCTGGCCTGGCGCCATCACGCCGAACAGCATTTCACGACTGATGAGGTGGTTGGAGGCGGGTCCAGAGCGGCTTCACGTGTGGCGTGTCTCTGCCGCTCGTGCTGGCGCTGAGATGGCGCTCCGATTTGTGATGTCTTGGCATCCGGATCTGGCGCTGGATCAGCTGATGGGCCAGCGAGCCAGCACGGAGCTCCAGCTACACGTGGAGGCCGGACGCATCACCGCTCAAGCCATCTACATTGTCGGTTCGCCATCCACGACAAGTTCTAGCCGAAGCGAACGGGCGATGGCAGAGTCGTTCCTGCTGATGACTTCGGCCTGCTTCTGGACGATCCGGAGGGCAGCTCCAAGGAGATGGGAGTCTACGGGGACGAGGATGCCGAGGTGGGAGATACCGGCACCTCTGTGAACCCGGATGCCACCGAGGGAGAGCCGGCAGCTGCGCAACCCGGTGATGGAGACGCCTAAAGCTGAAGCCGTCCTGCTTTTATCTTAGCGACATTATCTGTTAGGTAGCAGGTCCACCCACCAACTGGGGGGGTTTGGGTGTAATGTAATGAACTCTGGCCTTGGGCCTATTTTAACTTGCTATGATTGCTGCTCTACTCCCCAAAGGATTAATGCCATTTGAAATAAACCAAACCATACGTTCCATGTGTCATATGCAAACTCCCGCCACTTTCACTTGATTTTTCTCCACTATGACCCATCAGTGGGTTCTCTCAACTTCCCGTCTTTCTTATGATCTTCTTTGTACCATCACAACAACTTGGCATGCTCTTTGTTTCCGAACAGACGTTTCAACCATGGTATTATAGGAGCATACCACATCACCTTGGGAGGGATCCTCTTCCTGGGGTGCTCGCCCTCAACATCACTAGGGTCATTCGTCTGATCTTATACCGCAATGCACCGCATACCGGGAATGCGTTCAAATTTGCGTACTCGCCGCGGTAGAGGATGCAGTCATTAGGGCATGCATGTATCTTCTGCACCTCCAATCCTAGAGGGCATAGAACCTTCTTTGCTTCATACGTACTGCCAGGCAATTTGTTATCCTTTGGAAGCTTCTTCTTCATTATTTTCAGTAGCGAACCAAATCCCTTGTCAGAGACACCATTGTCTGCCTTCCGTTGCAGCAATTCCAGTGTGGTACCAAGCATAGTGTTGCCATCTTTGCAATTTTGGTACAACCCTTTTTTGTGATCCTCTAACATGTGATCGAACTTTAACTTCTCCCTATCACTTTTGCATCCTCTCTTTGAATCAACAATGACCCAGTGAAGATCATCATCAGACACATCCTCTTAATCTTCAGCGTCCCCGGTTTCAGTATCACCGTATTCGGGGAACATAGGATAGTTGTCATCATCCTCTTCTTCTTCGTTGTCTTCCATCATAACCCCTCTTTCTCCATGCTTGGTCCAAACATTATAGTGTGGCATGAAAACCTTCTCAAGCAGGTGCAAGTGAAGGGTTTTCGAGGAAGAGTAATCCTTCGTATTCCCACAGACAATACCTGGATAAAATAAAACCATTCTGCTTGTTTGCCTCAACCACCTCGAGAAAATTATGCAGGCCCTCAATGTAGTCTGAGGTGGGTCTGTCACCGTACATCCATTACCGGTTCATCTACATGCATTATATAATTAAGTATATCAAAAAACATTATAGAACATCATGAATAGAGAATTGAGCAAATTAATACAAGTTTGTCATCACATTATAAAGAAAGTACAATAGTGATCAAATGTTATTACTGAAAAAATAAATACATGAAGTTCATACATAGTTCTCATAGAACAACATACACTTCTCTGGAGCATCTAATTAAAACATACATTGAAACTAACATACAACTATGTAAAACATTTAAATGCAACAACAAATGCGATCAAAATCGCAACTAAGGTAACACTTGATCCAACATCATAATGATACCAAGCCTCATGATCAATGGCATATTTTCAAGCGCATTGCATCCATATGGATGTTGTGATCGTCAACGACATCGGCAACATGCAAATCCAATTTCATCTTCTCCTCTTCAATTCTTTTCAATTTTTCTTTCAAATAATTTTTTAACCAAATTTAACCTCTCGATAAGAGGGTCGGTTGGAATTTCCGGTTTACATACCTCCTAGATAAAAACATCTATGTCACATTGGTTGGCATAATTTTCATAAACACTAAATGAAACAAATAGTTACAAAAGATAATATACCACATCTGAATCAGATACCAGACGAGAGCCGACGGGGGCAGATACCAAAACTATGGCACTATATAATAACAAACAATGATAAAATTAAGAAAATCATACAAGTAGCTATACAAATCATACAAGTAAGATTTTTTTCCTTTTAAAAAGAAGATAAGAACAAGAGACTCACCATGGTGGTGTGATACGTCTCCAACGTATCTATTATTTTTGATTGTTACATGCTATTATATTACCTGTTTTGGATGTTTAATGGGCTTTACTAAGCACTTTTATATTATTTTTGGGACTACCTATTAACCAGAGGCCCAGCGCAAATTGTTGTTTTCTTGCCTATTTCAGTGTTTCATAGAAAAGGAATATCAAACGGACTCCAAACGGAATGAAACCTTCGGGAGAGTTATTTTTGGAACAAATGCAATCCACGAGACTTGGAGTGGACGTCAAGCAAGAAACGAGGTGTCCACGAGGTAGGGAGGCACGCCCCCCACCCTCGAGGGCCCCTCGTGGCTGCCCTGACCAACTTCCTTCGCCTATATATATCCATACACCCTGAAAACATCCAGGAGCACCACGAAACCCTATTTCCACCGCTGCAACATTCTATACCCGTGAGATCCCATCTTGGGTCCTTTTCCGGCGCTCCGTCGGAGGGGGAATCGATCATGGAGGGCTTCTACATCAACACCATAGGCTCTCCGATGAAGTGTGAGTAGTTTACCACAGACCTTCAGGTCCATAGTTATTATCTAGATGGCTTCTTCTCTCTCTTTGATTCTCAATACAAAGTCCTCCTCGATCTTCTTGGAGATCTATTCGATGTAACTCTTTTTGCGGTGTGTTTGTCGAGATCCGATGAATTGTGGGTTTATGATCAAGATTATCTATGAACAATATTTGAATCTCGTCTGAATTCTTTTATGTATGATTGGTTATCTTTGCAAGTCTTTTTGAATTATCAGTTTGGTATGGCCTACTAGATTGATCTTTCTTGCAATGGGAGCAGTGCTTAGCTTTGGGTTCAACCTTGTGGTGTCCTTTCCCAGTGATAGCAAGGCACGTATTGTATTGTTGCCATCAAGGATAAAAAGATGGGATTTATATCATATTGCTTGAGTTTATCCCTCTACATAATGTCATCTTGCCTAATGCGTTACTCTGTTCTTATGAACTTAATACTCTAGATGCATGCTGGATAGCGGTCGATGTGTGGAGTAATAGTAGTAGATGCAGAATCGTTTCGATCTACTTGTCGCGGACGCGATGCCTATATACATGATCATGCCTAGATATTCTCATAACTATGCACTTTTCTATCAATTTCTCAACAGTAATTTGTTCACCCACCGTAATACTTATGCTATCTTGGGAGAAGCCACTAGTGAAACCTATGGCCCCCGGGTCTATTTTCCATCATATAAGTTTCCGAGCTATTTTATTTTGCAATCCTTACTTTCCAATCTATATCATAAAAATACTAAAAATATTTATCTTTATCTCTATCAGATCTCACTTTTGCAAGTGGTTGTGAAGGTATTGACAACCCCTTTATCGCGTTGGTTGCAAGGTTCTTATTTGTTTGAGTAGGTATGAGGGACTTGCGTGTAGCCTCCTACTGGATTGATACCTTGGTTCTCAAAACTGAGGGAAATACTTACGCTACTTTGCTGCATCACTCTTTCCTCTTCAAGGGAAAACCAATGCAGTGCCCAAGAGGTAGCATGGTGCCGGCGGTGAGATCGGCGAGGGCGGTCAATGGCGGTGAGGACGGGGACGGGGACAGGACGACACCCGACACATGTGCAAACTATGGGAAGTTAATTTATGCTCAAATTGTGCATCTGGATCAAATGAACTCCCGCATACACTCCTACACTAAAACCCACAGACCACTCTACTTCTAGAGCATTTGAAATGAGCTAAACTAGCAGTGAGAGATAAAAGGATGAAGTTGCTAACCTTTTAGAGCACTTGTGTAGTTTTTGCACTGCCAAACCTAGATAAATCTTGGGGAAAATGTAGCTTGGAGGTTGAGCTTGGAGAGGAGAAAGCGTAAGTGTGGCTCCGGAATTTTATCGACACCTCATGTGCATAGGAGGTGAGAACAGAGTAGCACACACCTCCCACATGCCGGCCAGCCAAAAATAGAGTGAGCGGGCATGGGCGAGCATATATATAGGCATCACTTTATTCCCGGTTGGTGTCTAGAACCCGGACTGAAGACTGACCTCTATTCCAGGCTCTAGAAACCAACCAGGACTAAAGGGGTTGCGCCAGGAGCGAGGCCCTTTAGTTCAGGTTCGTATGAGGAACCGAGACTAAATGGGTCAGACGAACAGGGACTAGTGCATGCCGAGGCCCGGCCTATGTCCTGGCCGCTCGAACTGGGAAAAATGCTCGCATTAGTCCCGGCTCGTAACACGATCAGGATTGTTGCTCTGAACCGGCAAAAACCAAAGCCCTGTTTTCTACTAGTGCACAATAAATCAATCTTTTCATGATCCACAAGCATAGAACTTTTATTACTCTCTTATACGTCTCCAACGTATCTATAATTTTTGATTATTCCATGCTATTATATTACCCGTTTTGGATGTTTATGGGCTTTACTTTACACATTTATATCATTTTTGGGACTAACCTACTAACTGGAGGCCCAACCCGTATTGCTGTTTTTTTACCTATTTCAGTATTTCAAAGAAAAGGAATATCAAACGGAGTCCAAATGCAATTAAACCTTCGGGAGAGTGATTTTGTAACGAACGTGATCCAGAGGACTTGGAGTGCAAGTCAAGAAGCAGCCGAGGCGGCCACGAGGGTGGAGGGCGCGCCCACCCATACAGGGCACGCCCCCTATCTCGTGGGCCCCTCGGGCGGCCACCGACCTACTTCTTCCTCCTATATATACCCACGTACCCCGAGAACATCAGAACAAGCCACGAAAACCTAATTCCACCGCCGCAACCTTCTGTATCCGCGAGATCCCATCTTGGAGCCTTCGTCGGTGCTCCACCGGAGGGGGAATCGACCATGGAGGGCTTCTACATCAAAACCATAGCCCCTCCGATGAGTTGTGAGTAGTTTACCACAGACCTTCGGGTCCATAATTATTAGCTAGATGGCTTCTTCTCTCTTTTTGGATCTCAATACCATGTTCTCCTCGATCTTCTTGGAGATCTATTCGATGTAACTCTTTTTGCGGTGTGTTTGTCCAGATCCGGTGAATTGTGGGTTTATGATCAAGTTTATCTATGAGAAATATTTCAATCTCCTGTAAATTATTTTATGTATGAACGAGTTATCTTTGCAAGTCTCTTCGAATTATCAGTTTGGTTTGGCCTGCTAGATTGATCTTTCTTGCAATGGGAGAAGTGCTTAGCTTTGGGTTCAATCTTGTGGTGTCCTTTCCCAGTGACAGCAGGGGCAGCAAGGCACGTATTGTATTGTTGCCATCGAGGATAAAAAGATGGGGTTTATATCATATTGCTTGAGTTTATCCCTCTACATCATGTCATCTTTCTTAATGTGTTACTCTGTTCTTATGAACTTAATACTCTAGATGCATGCTGGATAGCGGTCGATGTGTGGATTAATAGTAGTAGATGCAGGCAGGAGTCGGTCTACTTGTCACGGACGTGATGCCTATATACATGATCATGCCTAGATAATCTCATAATTATTCACTTTTCTATCAATTGCTCGACAATAATTTGTTCACCCACCGCAATACTTATGCTATCTTGAGAGAAGCCACTAGTGAAACCTATGGCCCCCGGGTCTATCTCTTATCATATAAGCTTTCAATCTACTTTTATTTGCATCTTTACTTTTCCAATCTATATCATAAAATACCAAAAAAATATTTATCTTATCATACTATCTCTATCAGATCTCACTTTCGCAAGTGGTCGTGAAGGGATTGACAACCCCTTTATTGCGTTGGTTGCGAGTTCTTTATTTGTTTGTGTAGGTGTGTGGGACTTTTGAGGAGCCTCCTACTGGATTGATACCTTGGTTCTCAAAAACTTAGGGAAATACTTACGCTACTATTGCTGCATCACCCTTTCCTCTTCAAGGAAAACCAACGCAAGCTCAAGACATAGTAAGAAGGATTTCTGGCGCCGTTGCCGGGGAGGTCTTCGCTCAAGTCAAGACATACCAAGTACCCATCACAAACTCATCTCCCTTGCATTTACATTATTTGCCATTTGCCTCTCGTTTTCCTCTCCCCCACTTCACCCTTGCCGTTTTATTCGCCCTCTCTTTCCCAATCTCCTCTCACTTTTGCCTGCCTTTTTCTGTTTGCTTGTGTGCGGATTACTTGTCGCCATGGCGCAACATAATACCAAATTGTTTTCTTTCTTCAATACCAATAATAATGATTTCCTTAGTACTCCAATTGCTCCTCTTAATGATGTTGAGTCTTGTGAAATCAATACTTCTTTGCTGTATCTTGTTATGAAAGATCAATTCGCCGGCCTTCCTAGTGAAGATGCTGCTACCCATCTAAACAACTTTGTTGATTTGTGTGATATGCAAAAGAAGAAAGATACGGATAATGATATTGTTAAATTGAAGTTATTTCCGTTTTCTCTTAGAGGTCGTGCTAAAGTTTGGTTTTCGTCTTTGCCTAAAAATAGTATTGATTTTTGGAACAAGTGCAAAGATGCTTTTATCTCTAAGTATTTTCCTCCCGCTAAGATCATCACTCTTAGGAACGATATTATGAATTTTAAACAACTTGATCATGAGCATGTTGCCCAATCTTGGGAAAGAATGAAATTGCTGATTCGCAATTGCCCTACTCATGGTTTGAATTTATGTATGATCATACAATAATTTTATGCTGGATTGAATTTTGCTTCTAGAAATCTTTTAGATTCGGCCGCGGGAGGCAAATTTATGGAAATCACTTGAAGAGATGCTACAAAACTTCTTGATAATATTATGGCTAATTATTCTCAGTGGCACACCGAAAGATCTACTAGTAAAAAAATGCATGCTATAGAAGAAATTAATGTTTTGAGTGGAAAGATGGATGAACTTATGAAATTATTTGCTACTAAGAGTGCTCCTATTGATCCCAATGATATGCCATTGTCTACTTTGATTGAGAATAATAATGAATCTATGGATGTGAATTTTGTTGGTAGGAATAGTTTTGGAAACAATGCTTGTATGGGAAACTTTAATCCTAGACCGTTCCCTAGTAACTCCTCTAATAATTATGGAAATTCCTACAATAATTCTTATGGTAATTTTAATAAGATGCCCTCTGATTTTGAGATTAGTGTGAAAGAATTTATGATCTCTCAAAAGAATTTTAATGCCTTGCTTGAAGAAAAATTGCTCAAAGTTGATGATTTGGCTAGGAACGTTGATAGACTTTCGCTTGATGTTGATTCTCTTAAACTTAGATCTACCCTTCCTAAGCATGATATCAATGAGTCTCTCAAAGCCATGAGAATTTCCATTGACGAGTGCAAAGAAAGAAACGCTAGGTTGCGTGCTAAGAAAGATTGCTTTGTAAAGGCGTGTTCTTCTAGTTTCCATGAAAATAATGATGAAGATCTTAAAGTTATTGATGCGTCCCCTATTAGATCTTTGTTTTGCAATATGAATCTTAATAATGATGGGACTGGAGATGAGTCAACTTTAGTTAAAAGGCGTCCCAATAATTCGGAGTTTTTAGATCTTGATGCTAATTTTGGTAAAAGTGGGATTGGCGAGGTCAAGACTTTAAATAGCATTGAACCCACTATCTTGGATTTCAAGGATTTTGATTATGATAATTGTTCTCTAGAAGGTTGTATTTCCTTGTTGCAATCTGTTGTAAATTCTCCTCATGCTTAGAGTCAAAATAAAGCTTTTACCAAACATATTGTTGATGCCTTGATGCAATCTTATGATGAAAAACTTAATTTGTAAGTTTCTATACCTAGAAAACTTAATGATAAGTGGGAACCTACTATAAAGATTAAAATTAAAGATCATGAGTGTTATGCTTTATGTGATTTGGGTGCTAGTGTTTCCATTATCTTGATGATAGCTCTTTAAATTTGCACCTTGCAGATTTCACCATTAAAAAGCCAATGGGAAGGATCAATGATGTTATCATTGTTGCAAATAGAAATCTGGTGCTCATAGATTTTATCGTTCTTGATATAGATTGCAACCTTTCTTGCCCTATTATTCTTGGTAGACCCTTCCCTAGAACGATTGGTGCGATTATTGATATGAAGGAAGGGAATATTAGATTCCAATTTCCATTAAGCAAAGGCATGGAGAACTTTCCATGAAAGAAAATTAAATTACCTTATGAATCTATCATGCGGGCTACTTATGAATTGAGTGCCAAAGATGGCACTACTTAGATCTATCCTCGCTTTTATGCCTAGCTAGGGGCATTAAACGATAGCGCTAGTTTGGAGACAATCCAATTTTATTTGTGTTTTTTGTTTTTGTTTATGTTTATTAATAAATTTTGCATATACCTTCTGTTTAGATGTGTTTCTATGTTTTAATTAGTGTTTGTGCCAAGTAGAACCTATAGGATAACCTATGGTGATAGTTAATTTGATTCTGCTGAAAAACAGAAACTTTGCGTGCACGAATTTAGTTTTGTTAAATCACAAAAACGTGATTTTGTGTTGATTATTTTTTATGTAGATAAATAGTAAATTTTACAGGACTTCCTATTTTGGTATGATTTTTAGAGTTCCAGAAGTATTCGTGGGTTACAGATTGCTACAGACTGTTCTGTTTTTGACAGATTCTGTTTTCCGTGTGTTGTTTGCTTATTTTGATGCATCTATGGCTACTATTAAGTGGTAAGAACCATAGAGAACTTGAAATACAGTAGGTTTAACACCTATATAAATAAAGAATGAGTTCATTACAGTACCTTGGTGGTTTTGCTTTCTTTCACTAACGGAGCTTATGAGAATTCCTGTTGAGTTTTCTGTTGTGAAGTTTTCAAGTTTTGGGTAAAGATTTGATGGACTTTGGAATAAGGAGTGGCAAAAGCCTAAGCTTGGGGATGCCCATGGCACCCCAAGATAATCAAGAATAGCCACAAGCCTAAGCTTGGGGATGCCCCCGGAAGGCATCCCCTCTTTCGTCTTTGTTCATTGGTAACTTTACTTGGACCTATATTTTTATTCGCCACATGATATGTGTTTTGCTTGGAGCGTCTTGTATGATATTAGTTTTTGCTTTTTAGTTTACCACAATCATCCTTGTTGTACACACCTTTTGGGAGAAGCCCACTTGATTGGAATTTATTAGAATACTCTATGTGCTTCACTTATATCTTTTGAGCTAGATAGTTTTTGCTCTAGTGCTTCACTTATATCTTTTAGAGCACGGTGGTGGCTTAATTTTGAAGAAATTGTTGATCTCTCATGCTTCACTTATATTATTTTGAGAGTCTCTTAGAACAGCATGGTATTTGCTATGGTTATAAAATTGGTCCTAGAATGGTAGGCATCCAAGTTGGGTATAATAAAAACTATCATAGAAAGTGAATTGGATGCTATGATCAATTTGATACTTGATAATTGTTTTGAGATATGGAGGTAGTGATATTAAAGTCGTTGTCGGTGTCAAAACCGAAGGATCTCGGGTAGGGGGTCCCGAACTATGCGTCTAGGCGGATGGTAACAGGAGACAAGGGACACGATGTTTACCCAGGTTCGGGCCCTCTTGATGGAGGTAAAACCCTACATCCTGATTGATTGATATTGATGATGTGGGTATTACAAGAGTAGATCTACCACGAGATCAAGGAGGCTAAACCCTAGAAGCTAGCCTATGGTATGATTGTTGTCCGTCCTACGGACTAAAGCCATCCAGTTTATATAGACACCGGAGAGGGCTAGGGTTACACAGAGTCAGTTACAATGGTAGGAGATCTACATATCTGTATTGCCAAGCTTGCCTTCCACGCCAAGGAAAGGCCCATCCGGACATGGGACGAAGTCTTCAATCTTGTATCTTCATAGTCTTGGAGTCCGGCCGATGATGATAGTTCGGCTATCCGGACACCCCCTAGTCCAGGACTCCCTTAGTAGACCCTGAACCAGGCTTCAATGATGACGAGTCCGGCGCGCATATTGTCTTCGGTGTTGCAAGGCGGGTTCCTTCTCCGAATAATTTATAGAAGATTGTGAACACCACGATAGTGTCCGCTCTGCAAAATAAATTCCACATACCACCTTAGAGAGAATAATATTCACACAAGTTCAATCTGCTGACGTATTTGGTGGCATGACGTAACACCACTACCAAGCCTTTACTCGAGTCGTTTTCATTGTACCACCTCAGCATGTTTAGCGAAGCGGTTTCCTTGGCACGTCTTGTCGAAGTAGAGATCGTGTTCCCCTTATTCCGGGATTCCCATCAATACGGACGTGGGTAACCCAACCGCGCCATTGATTGCGGTGCTTGGGAGATAAGCGAGTTTTATCAGGTCGGTGGGGACGCATGTTTCCGTCCGCCCATATAAGGGGATAAAGATCCAACCCTTTTACCTGCACCTTCTTCCTCCTTGGCTTATCCATATCCGCGAACTCGAGCTCCAGCGCCCAAGTCCGCACATCTCACCTCAACCTTCTCCAACTATGTCCGGAGCGGGAGGCAAGTGGATGGCCTCCTCCGTTATGGAGGGACACATCCAGAAGCTGCACAGCGCCGGATATCTGTCCAGCGACATCGCGCACCGGCTCCCCGACGAGGGAGAGCTCATCCCCACCCCCAGGCCCCACGAGAGGGTAGTATTTCTTCCCCATTTCCTCCGCGGACTGGGCTTCCCACTCCATCCCTTTGTACGGGGGCTCATGTTCTACTACGGCCTGGATTTCCATGATCTGGCCCCGAATTTTATCCTCAATATCTCGGCGTTTATCATCGTGTGTGAGGCCTTCCTCTGCACCCAGCCCCACTTCGGCTTGTGGCTCAAGACCTACAGTATCAAGCCGAAGGTGGTAAAGGGCAGCCAAGCGGAGTGCGGAGGCGCCATGGTGGGCAAGATGCCCAACGTTACTTGGCTTGAGGGCACTTTCGTGGAAACCATTAAGGGGTGGCAATCGGGGTGCTTCTACATCACCGAGCCGCGTGACCCTGAATGGGTAGCAGCCCCCGAATTCAGATCTGGCATCCCCATACGGTTCACCTCCTAGAAAGAGAGCGGCCGGACATGGGGTGATTCGGAGGAGCTGACCGGACTCCAAGCCTGCATCAAAAAGCTAGTGAAAAGGAAGCTCAAGCTTGTCAATGTAGTCCTGGTCATGCTTATCGGCCGGATTCTCCCGTGCCAACGACGGGGCTTCAGTATGTGGGAGTTCGATTTGGCGCAGCAGCAGACTTTGAGCGGGCTCTTCGACACTACGTACGAAGATGTCTGGAGGGTGCTGTTTAAAGGTGCCGAGGCCCCCACATCCGATACCGAAGATCACGGATTCAGCTTGCAGCGTCCGGCTAGCAAGGTAAGCGATTTTGCCCTTTACGGGACACTTGTTTTCCATAGTTTGACTCTATGCGGGATCTAAACTCCCTCTCCTTTGACGGGACTGGCTGGAGAAGGCTGAACAGACTATCTTTCCGACCCCATTGCCAGAGGACCCAACGGATGCCCGCTTAACGGGGCTGCTGGCTCCGGCACCCCACGCGGTGCCGGAGAAGAAGGCCAAGAAGAAGGCCACGGGCACTCGGAAGAGTTCCCATTTTCAGGTGTCATGGGACGATGACTCCGAGGCAGACTCCTCCCATAAAGGCGAGGAGGAGGAGAAGAAGGCCTCTCCCCCAGCGGGGGGAGGGAAGAAAAGGAAGGCTTCCCCAATGAGGGAGGTCGAAGGGTCCAAGAAGGGAAAGACTCTTCCCCCGGACTGCTCTGCCAATGCTAGTGATGACGACGAGGATTGACCTCCAAGGGCCAAGCCCCTGGCGAGATCGTAAGTATCCGGACTCCCGAATAAGTTCATGGTTTTTCTTTTCGCCACATAGTGTCTTTGTAATGCCGCATACAACCGTGCAGTCTGCCCAAGGATGATTTTCCCGCTTCGTCGAGCGGGTCATTGGGTGCGTCGGATATGGATTCCCTTCCGACCGTCTCCACCCCTCGTGATGCGGACGATGCCGAGGTGGGATCCTGGGAAGGGAACCGCCAGGAGGAGGAGGCCCCGGAGGTGCCGTAGGGCAACCTCCCGGACTTTGCACCGGACTCCGCACCGGAACCTGAAGTGGCTCCGAAGTCCGGCGGGCGGCCCCTTCGTAAGAAGGGCAAGAGCACGACGCCAGCGGCCTCCGTCCAACCGGAGGCGCCGGATAGCTTGCTGGAGGCGCTCAACGGTGCCTCTATCGAAGAGGAACACCGTACCTTCATGAGTGCGGTGATTCAGAAGGTTCAGCTCGCCAAGAGCGGGCTGACCGAAGCCTGCAGCAACCTTCTAACAGGCTTTGAGGTAAGAATTTTGATATATGTAGAATAGTACCGCATAGACAGTAGCCCCTGACGCTCGGTTCGGTATTTGGAAAGAAAAGCCGGACTGAGGATCTAAAAAGATATACGCAGGAGTCATGAAATATGTCAATATGGGGTTGCGGGCTGTGCTGCTGACCTCTGCCGCACTGACTGCGGAGGTCCATACTTTGAAGCAAAGCCTCGAGCGGTCCGAGAACGAGCTCGGCCGTGCCAAGAAGCAGCTCGAGGACAAGGAAGGTGAATAACACCATATTAAGATATACCTTACAGAAAAGGATTTGGTTGCAAGAAAATTGAGAAGGATAACATGGGTATTGCAGGTGCCACGACCGAGGTGGCGAACCTGAAGGAGGCGGTGTCTGCGGCCGAATGTAATGCGGCCGCGAAGCGCACCGAGCGCGAGAAGCAGGAGGCGCGGGTGGCGGAGGTACAGCAATAGCTCCAGGATCTCATGGAAAAACATCAGAGCCTGGAGCGTGACTCGATGACTCGAGAGTCCGAGCTTTCATCGGCTCTTGAGAGTGCCAAAGCCGCTAAGGCCGAAGCCTACAAGGCCCTCCAAGAAATCAAGGCGTTGAAGAAAATAGCAGCGGGTAAGGCATTTTTCATGCAAAGTAAGCATTTGAGTGTGAATTACCTATCACTTACCTGAATTCAGAGCTCTCCAGGAGCGTTCGCAGATCTTCCTCGCAGCGTGTCCGATGCTGCCGCTCTCTACCGGGCCGAGGAGGGGAGCTCGACTGAGAAGGTCTTCTGGTCTCAGTATGCTGAGGCCGTACATCCGGTGCCCCTTAGCGACCAGCTGAAGCAGCTGGTCGAGCTCGACAAGGTGGCCGAACAGGCCATGAGGGGCCTCATAGTTCAGCTGTGGCCTAAGGAGGCCGTGCCTGGGAGCTACTTCGGCCTGGTGCGGCGGCTGGTGGATGCATTTCCATGGGTTGAAGTCATCAAGCACTCCGCCTGTATTGAAGGTGCCCGTCGGGCCCTTGCCCGCGCAAAAGTGCATTGGGGCAAGATGGATGCTGAGAAGCTTGTGACGGACGCACCACCGCTGGGCAAGGAGTATCGTACTCCCGCGATGTATTATAAGACTGTTCTGAAGGGTTCCCGCACTATTGCGGGTGAGTGCTCCAAAGATGTAATATTTGAGTAGACTCGGATTTTGTTATCATGTGCGCTGAAAACTTTGTTCATATGCGCTAAGCAACGCTTGTTAATTTAAAATATTACCTTCTGTGTGGCCGTTTATCAAATCTGAGAGATGGCAAGTCGTCGGCTTCGGCCCCCATGCCACAAGTGCTGGGGTGTTCGGGATAAATTTGAGCACTTTTGTTCCCATTTTTGGGTCCATCTAGGGAGGTGCTCAACACAACGAACAAGGCAACCGGACTTATAATGCTTGAACACTCTTAGCCATAGAATTCTATAATTTTAAATTTGGGTGAAGCCCCTAGTGTTCGGAAGGCCGAATTTGGGGCGCTATCCACGCCTGGGCCGGACAAAGCCGGTTCCTCGCTCTAAGCGGCATAAGTCTTTAGGGACTCGAAAAAACCTCTCGAACAGCGACCGGCTCTCGCCTCATCATGACGGTCAGTTTTAGCTTTCTCCACTGAGGCGCTCGCCCAGCTCAACTGGGGCGCAATCGCAGTGGTTCTCCTAGTGCTACCTTAGCCGACACAACGGAACATAAGGTACCAAAACATGGAAGCCGGGCAAACCCAACTATTGACCCAAGACATGATTCAGAGCCGATGCATATAATGCTATAAGTTCGGGGTGTCGCACTTGTGAAAGTGTTCGGACTTATCGCACCATGATGCGGGAAACATAAGCCCTGGTGTATTTAGCCATACCAAAGTGTATGGATGCAACATGTCATAAATGAACATATGTATAAGAAAGGAATGCAATTGTAAAAAAAGGTGCATTGCTTATTCAAGAAATACTGCTGTGAATGCAGAACGATACAAATGGTGTGATAAGCAAGGGATGGGACTATTAAACATGTCCCCCTCCAGGGGTAGGCTGCGGAATGGTGTATAAAACAGATTTAATGCTCGTAATGGAGACCACCTGGATATTCGTCGTAGCCTTTCTCCTTCCCTGGCTATTGCATCGTGAGTTCGACAGGTCTACTGCCGGACAGGGCCTTTGATGAACGGGGTCCTGTGGGTAAAAAAAGAAGAAAAGAAAAAAGAACGACACACTTGAGAGCCCCTGGTGTGGTTAAGCCGCATTCTGGGCCTATCGTGGTCGTGCCCCTCCCCCTATGCTCACGGTATCTTCAGAGCGTAATGATGTACGTGAAGGACCCGTCTTGGAATTTTGTAGGGGCTGGGGTTGGGGCCGCATTGCTACGCGTGCTCAGAACATGCCAGGTGGTCTTGTTGTAGGTTACTCCGGGCGCGTTTAGCCGTATCCGGTCGCTTAACGGCCGGACTCGAGAATTGCCTTAAGAGGCTGCACTGTACTTCTGCCGCGAGAGCCGCTGTATGTTCCTCTGTTCGGAGAGAGCGTTCAGTATTTCCCTTGACCGTGATGACTCCTCGAGGGCCTGGCATCTTGAGCTGAAGGTATGTGTAGTGCAGTACCGCGTTGAACTTTGCAAACACGGCGCGTCCGAGCAGAGCATGATAGCCGCTGCGGAACGGAACTATGTCGAAGATTAACTCTTCGCTTTGGAAGTTATCCTGGGATCCAGTGTAACTGAGCCTGTACAATTAGCCTCTACACCTGGTATAACGCCTTTAAAGGTCGTCTTTGTAGGTTTAATCCTTGAGGGGTCTATGCCCATTTTGCGCACTGTATCCTGATAAAGCAGGTTCAGGCTGCTGCCGCCGTCCATCAGGACTCTAGTGAGGTGAAATCCGTCAACGATTGGGTCTAAAACCAATGCGATGAATCCGCCATGGCGGATGCTGGTGGGGTGGTCCCTTCGGTCAAAAGTGATTGGGCAGGAGGACCATGGATTGAACTTTGGGGCAACTGGCTCCATCGCGTATACATCCCTGAGTGCACGCTTCCGCTCCCTTTTGGGTATGTGGGTTGCGTATATCATGTTCACCGTCCGCACTTGTGGGGGGAAACCCTTCTGTCCCCTATTGTTCGGCGGTCGGATCTCTTCCTCGTCATCGCTATGCAGCCCCTTGTCGTTGTTTTCGGCAATTAACTTGCCTGCCTGCTTGAATACCCAACAATCCCTGTTGGTGTGGTTAGCTGGCTTTTCGGGGGTGCCGTGTATCTGGCACGAGCGATCGAGTATTCGGTCCAAATTGGATGGACCCGGAGTAGTTCTTTTGAATGGCTTTTTCCGTCGACCGGGTTTAGAGCCTCTGAATCCGGCATTGACTGCCGTATCCTCACTATTGTCGCCGTTAATGCGGCGTTTGTTTTTGTTGCGACGCGGCCTGCCATTGCGGTCCTTGATATCCGGACTGCCAGAATTTTTACTGAGGTTGTTGCTGCGTGCTAGCCAGCTGTCCTCGCCCGCGCAGAAGCGGGTCATGAGTGATGTGAGGGCTGCCATGGATTTCGGCTTTTCCTGTCCGAGGTGTCGGGCAAGCCACTCGTCGCGGATGTTATGTTTGAAGGCCGCGAGGGCCTCCGCATCCGGACAATCGATGATTTGATTTTTCTTTGTTAAGAACCGTGTCCAGAATTGTCTGGCCGATTCGTCTGGCTGCTGAATTATATGGCTTAGGTCGTCAGCGTCTGGTGGTCGCACGTACGTGCCTTGGAAGTTATCGAGGAATGCGGCTTCCAGGTCTTCCCAACTCCCAATTGACTCTGCTGGCAAGCTGTTAAGCCAATGCCGGGCTGGTCCTTTGAGCTTGAGTGGGAGATATTTGATGGCGTGGAGATCATCACCGCGGGCCATGTGGATATGAAGGAGATAGTCCTCGATCCAAACCGCGGGGTCTGTTGTGCCATCATAAGATTCAATGTTCACGGTTTTAAACCCTTCGGGGATTTGATGATCCATTACTTCATCTGTGAAGCATAGTGGGTGTGCGGCGCCTCTGTACTGGGCGATATCACGATGGAGTTCAAAAGAGCTTTGCATATTTTGTTCGGCCCGGCCGGACTTACTGTGTCCGGCGCGACGATTGTCGTCGCGTATCATGGGGCGCCCACGCGATCCATAGATCGATCTTGATTGTCTTGCCTTATCCTCCAATATATCTCGCAAGTCCGGAGCATTCCCCTGTGGCCTTGTGCTTTTCGAGCGATGCCGGGGTACGGTTCTGGTGGAGGGCCTAGAGGCCTCTCTGTTGCGGCCACGGGGTGGTCGTACAGCCGTATTGTCTGCTGGTGATGCAGGTTCATATGCCTCCTCCTCTAATCGGGGGAGCAGCTTGCGTTTAGGGTAGCTTTTGGAGGGGCGGTCGAGCTCATGCTCTTCGGCCGCAAGGACTTCAGTCCATCTGTCGGCTAGCAGATCTTGATCAGCTCTAAGCTGCTGCTGCTTTTTCTTGAGGCTGTTTGCCGTGGCCATAAGCCTGCGTTTAAAACGCTCTTGTTCGACGGGATCCTCAGGCACGACGAATTCGTCGTCGTCGAGGCTTGCCTCGTCTCCGGAGGGAGGCATGTAATCCTCTACTTCTTCGTCTGCTGCTTTCTCATGAGGGCTGGCGTCTCCGTCCTCCTGCGCTGAATCTTGCTGGAGGGGGTTGTCTTCGGTACTGTCTGGGGTGTTATTATCTCCGGTGCCGGAATCTCCATTCTTGCTGTGGCGGGTTTTAGAGCGGCGCCACTGACGCTGGCGCTTGGGCTGTTTCTTGGAGGGGTCATCCTCCGCTGTTCCTTCGCCATTCCCATCCTTTGGGATATCCACCATGTATATGTCATATGATGAGGTGGCTTTCCAGTGCCCAGTAGGCGCTGGTTCTTGGTCGTCTCCGGCATCATCGTCCATACCGTCGATGTCTTCGGAGTCAAAGGCTAGCATGTCGGTTAGATCGTCGACAGTGGCTACTAAGTGGGTGGTGGGTGGGCTTTGAATTTCTTCGTCGTCCGCATCCCAACCGTCCTGAACGCAGTCTGGCCAGGGCTCTCCTGATAACGAGAGATACTTTAGCGAACTCAAGATGTCGCCGAAAGGTGAGTGTTGAAAGATGTCCGCAGCGGTGAACTCCATGACCGGCGCCCAATCGGATTCGATTGGAGGGGGCGCGGGAGGTTCGGAGTTCAGCGAGGAGTCTGGCACCTCGGAGTCACGAGCTTCATGAGGGACAAGGTCAGTGTTCGGCTCTATTGCCGTAGAGGTTGCAGCCCCCGAGGCGGTGTCTAGCCACCCGTCCTCGATCTGCGCAGCCGGCTCCGAATTGAAGATCGGAGCGGACTCGTGTGCGGCCTCCAGGCTACTGTCCGGCTGCAGAGCTAAGTCATGCCCGTCGTGACAGTGCGGCGCGCTCGGCTGTGGCTCGAATCGATCGAAGATCAAGTCCCCGCGGATGTCAGCCGTGAAGTTCAAACTTCCAAATCTGACCTGACGGCCAGGGGCGTAGCTTTCGATCTGCTCCAGATGGCCAAGCGAATTGGCCCGCAGTGCAAAGCCGCCGAATACGAAGATCTGTCCGGGGAGGAAGGTCTCACCCTGGACTGCGTCGTTGTTGATGACCGAAGAAGCCATCGAGCCTATCGGTGACGACACAGAGGAACTCTCAATGAAAGCACCAATGTCGGTGTCAAAACCGGCGGATCTCGGGTAGGGGGTCCCGAACTGTGCGTCTAGGCGGATGGTAACAGGAGACAAGGGACACAATGTTTTACCCAGGTTCGGGCCCTCTTGATGGAGGTAAAACCCTACGTCCTGCTTGATTGATATTGATGATGTGGGTATTACAAGAGTAGATCTACCACGAGATCAAGGAGGCTAAACCCTAGAAGCTAGCCTATGGTATGATTGTTGTCCGTCCTATGGACTAAAGCCATCCGGTTTATATAGACACAGGAGAGTGCTAGGGTTACACAGAGTCGGTTACAATGGTAGGAGATCTACATATCCGTATTGCCAAGCTTGCCTTCCACGCCAAGGAAAATCCCATCCGGACAGGGGACGAAGTCTTCAATCTTGTATATTCATAGTCTTGGACTCCGGCCGATGATGATAGTTCGGCTATCCGGACACCCCCTAGTCCAGGACTCCCTCAGACGTGCTAGTTGGGTGATTATGAATATAAAGAATGCTTGTGTTGAAGTTTGTGATTCCCGTAGCATGCACGTATGGTGAACCGCTTTGTGATGAAGTTCGAGCACAATTTTACTTATTAATTGTCTTCCTTATGAGTGGCGGTCGGGGACGAGCGATGGTATTTTCCTACCAATCTATCCCCCTAGGAGCATGCACGTAATAATTTGTTTTTGATGACTTGTAGATTTTTGCAATAAGTATATGAGTTCTTTTGACTAATGTTGAGTCCATGGATTATACACACTCTCACCCTTCCACCATTGCTAGCCTCTCTTGTGCCGCGCAACTTTTGCCGGTACCATTCACCCACCATATACCTTCCTCAAAACAGCCACCATACCTACCTATTATGGCATTTCCATAGCCATTCCGAGATATATTGCCATGCAACTTTCCACCGTTCCGTTTATATGACACGCATCATCATTGTCATATTGCTCTTTGCATGATCATGTAGTTGACATCGTAATTGTGGCAAGGCCACCTTCATAATGTGCATACATGTCGCTCTTGATTCATTGCATATCCCGGTACACCGCCGGAGGCATTCATATAGAGTCATATCTTGTTCTAAGAATTTAGTTGTAATCTTGAGTTGTAAGTAAATAAAAGTGTGATGATATTCATTATTAGAGCATTGTCCCAGTGAGAAAAGGATGATGGAGACTATGGTTCCCCCACAAGTCGGGATGAGACTTCGGACTAAAAAAAAGAGAAAGGCCAAAAAAAGGCCAAAGAA
>NC_041385.1:768337891-768359416 GCF_002162155.2 Triticum dicoccoides
TTGAATCAAGTGGGAGTTAATCTTCCAGATAAGATAGTGATTGACAGAATTCTCTAGTCACCATCACCAAGTTAGTAGAACTTCGTGATGAACTATAGTATGCAAGGGATGACGAAAATGATTCCCGAGCTCTTCGTGATGTTGAAATTAACGAAGGTAGAAATCAAGAAAGAGCATCAAGTGTTGATGGTTGACAAGATCACTAGTTTCAAGAAAAGGGCAAAGGGAAAGGAAGGGAACTTCAAGTGGAAAGACAAGCAAGTTGTCACTCCCACGAAGAAGCCCAAAGCTGAACCAAAGCCTGAAACTGAGTGCTTACACTGCAAAGGAAATGGTCACTGGAAGCGGAACTACCCTAAATATTTGGTGGATAAGAAGGATGGCAAAGTGAAAAAGGGTATATTTGATATACAGGTGTTTGATGTGTGCTTTACTAGTGTTTATAGCAACCCCTCGGTATTTGGTACTGTTTCAGTTGCTAAGAGTAGTAACTCGAAACGGGAGTTGCAGAATAAACAGAAACTAGTTAAGGGTGAAGTGATGATGTATGTTGAAAGTAGTTTCAAGATTGATATGATCATCATCGCACACTCCCTATTCTTTCGGGATTAGTGTTGAACCTAAATAAATGTTATTTGGTGTTTGCGTTGAGCATGAATATGATTTGATCATGTTTATTGCAATACGGTTATTCATTTAAGTAAGAGAATAAACTGTTGTTCTATTTACATGAATAAAACCTTACATGGTTACACACCCAATGAAAATGGTTCATTGGATCTCGATCATAGTGATACACATATTCATAATATTGATGCCAAAAGATGCAAAGTTAATGATAGTGCAACTTATTTGTGGCACTGCCGTTTGGGTCATATCGGTGTAAAGCGCATGTAGAAACTCCATAAAGATGGATTTTCGGAATCACTTGGTTATGAATCATTTGATGCTTGCGAACCGTACCTTTTGGGCAAGATGACTAAAACTCCGTTCTTCGGAACAATGGAACGAGTTACTGACTTGTTGGAAATAATACATACCGATGTATGCGATCCAATGAGTGCTGATGCTCGTGGCAAGCATCGTTGCTTTCTGACCTTCACAAGATGATTTGAGCAGATATGGGTATATCTACTTGATGAAACATAAGTCTGAAATAGTTGAAAGGTTCAAAGAATTTCAGAGTGAAGTGGAAAAATCATCGTAACAAGAAAATAAAGTTTCTGCAATCTGATCACGGAGACAAATATTTGAGTTACAAGTTTGGTCTTCAATTAAAACAATGTGGAATAGTTTCACAGCTCACGCCACCTGGAACACCACATCGTTATGGTGTGTCCGAACGTCGTAACCGCACTTTATTTGATATGGTGCGATCTATGATATCTCTTTACCACTATCGTTTTGGTTATGCATTAGAGACAGCTGCATTCACGTTTTAAAATATGGCACCATCTAAATCCGTTGAGATGACACTGTATGAACTATGGTTTAGGAGTAAACCTAAGCTGTTGTTTCTTAAAGTTTGGGGCTGCGATGCTTATGTGAAAAAGTTTCATCCTGATAAGCTCAAACCCAAATCGGAGAAGTGCGTCTTCATAGAATACCCAAAGGAAATTGTTGGGTACACCTTCTATCACAGATCCGAAGGCAAAACATTCGTTGCTAATAATGGATCCTTTCTAGAGAAGGAGTTTCTCTCGAAAGAAGTGAGTGGGAGGAAAGTAGAACTTGACGAGGTAACTGTACCTGCTCCCTTACTGGAAAGTAGTTCATCACAGAAAACTGTTTCAGTGACACCTACACCAGTTAGTGAGGAAGCCAATGATAATGATCATGAAACTTCAGATCAAGATACTACTGAACTTCGTAGATCAACCAGAGTAAGATCCGCACCAGAGTGGTACGGTAATCCTGTTCTGGAGGTCATGCTACTAGATCATGATGAACCTACGAACTATGAAGAAGCGATGGTGAGCCCAGATTCAGCAAAGTGGCTAGAAGCCATGAAATCTGAGATGGGATCCATGTATGAGAACAAAGTATGGACTTTGGTTGACTTGCCCGATGATCGGCAAGCGATTGAGAATAAATGGATCTTTAAGAAGAAGACTGACGCTGATGGTAATGTTACTGTCTACAAAGCTCGACTTGTGGCAAAAGGTTTTCGGCAAGTTCAAGGAATTGACTACGATGAGACCTTCTCACCCGTAGCGATGCTTAAGTCCGTCCGAATCATGTTAGCAATTGCCGCATTTTATGATTATGAAATTTGGCAAATGGATGTCAAAACTGCATTCCTGAATGGATTCCTGGAAGAAGAGTTGTATATGATGCAACCAGAAGGTTTTGTCGATCCAAAGGGAGCTAACAAAGTGTGCAAGCTCCAGCGATCCATTTATGGACTAGTGCAAGCCTCTCGGAGTTGGAATAAACGTTTTGATAGTGTGATCAAAGCATTTGGTTTTATACAGACTTTTGGAGAAGCCTGTATTTACAAGAAAGTGAGTGGGAGCTCTGTAGCATTTCTGATATTATATGTGGATGACATATTACTGATTGGAAATGATATAGAATTTCTGGATAGCATAAAGGGATACTTGAATAAAAGTTTTTCAAAGAAAGACCTTGGTGAAGCTGCTTACATATTGAGCATCAAGATCTATTGAGATAGATCAAGACGCTTGATAAGATTTTCAATGAGTACATACCTTGGCAAGATTTTGAAATAGTTCAAAATGGAACAGTCAAAGAAAGAGTTCTTGCCTGTGTTGCAAAAGTATGAAATTGAGTAAAACTCAAATCCCGACCACAGCAGAAAATAGAAAGAGAATGAAAAGTCATTCCCTGTGCCTCAGTCATAGGTTCTATAAAGTATGCTATGCTATGTACCAGACCTATTGTATACCTTGCTCTGTATTTGGCAAGGGAGTACAATAGTGATCTAGGAGTAGATCACTGGACATTGGTCAAGAATATCCTTAGTAAGGACTAAGGAGATGTTTCTCGATTATGGAGGTGATAAAAGAGTTTGTTGTAAAAGTTACATCAGTGCAAACTTTTACACTGATCCAGATGACTCTCAGTCTCAATCTGGATACATATTGAAAGTGGGAGCAATTAGCTAGAGTAGCTCCGCACAGAGCATTGTAGACATAGGATATTTGCAAAATACATACGGCTCTGAATATGACAGATCCGTTGACTAAGCTTCTCTCACGAGCAAAACATGATCACACCTTAGTACTCTTTGGGTGTTAATCACATAGCGATGTGAACTAGATTACTGAATCTAGTAAACCCTTTGGGTGTTGGTCACATGGTGATGTGAACTATTGCTGTTAAAATCACATGGCGATGTGAACTAGATTATTGACTCTAGTGCAAGTGGGAGACTGAAGGAAATATGCCCTAGAGGCAATAATAAAGTTATTATTTATTTCCTTATATCATGATAAATGTTTATTATTCATGCTAGAATTGTATTAACCGGAAACATAATACATGTGAGAATACATAGACAAACAGAGTGTCACTAGTATGCCTCTACTTGACTAGCTCGTTAATCAAAGATGGTTATGTTTCCTAACCATGAACAATGAGTTGTTATTTGATTAACGAGGTCACATCATTAGTAGAATGATCTGATTGACATGACCCATTCCATTAGC
The DNA here is from genome assembly GCF_002162155.2 of Triticum dicoccoides. Classification (NCBI taxonomy): domain Eukaryota; kingdom Viridiplantae; phylum Streptophyta; class Magnoliopsida; order Poales; family Poaceae; genus Triticum; species Triticum dicoccoides. Next base: position 768,341,563 of record NC_041385.1, read on the forward strand.
TTAGCACCTGATCGTTTAGTATGTTGCTATTGCTTTCTTCATGACTTATACATGTTCCTATGACTATGAGATTATGCAACTCCCGTTTGCGGGAGGAACACTTTGGGTATTACCAAACGTCACAACGTAAATGGGTGATTATAAAGGAGTACTACAGGTGTCTCCAATGGTCGATGTTGGGTTGGCGTATTTCGAGATTAGGATTTGTCACTCCGATTGTCGGAGAGGTATCTCTGGGCCCTCTCGGTAATACACATCACATAAGCCTTGCAAGCATTACAACTAATATGTTAGTTGTGAGATGATGTATTACGGAACGAGTAAAGAGACTTGCCGGTAACGAGATTGAACTAGGTATTGGATACCGACGATCGAATCTCGGGCAAGTAACATACCGATGACAAAGGGAACAACGTATGTTGTTATGCGGTCTGACCGATAAAGATCTTCGTAGAATATGTAGGAACCAATATGGGCATCCAGGTCCCGCTATTGGTTATTGACCAGAGACATGTCTCGGTCATGTCTACATTGTTCTCGAACCCGTAGGGTCCGCACGCTTAAGGTTACGATGACAGTTATATTATGAGTTTATGCATTTTGATGTACCGAAGGTTGTTCGGAGTCCCGGATATGATCACGGACATGACGAGGAGTCTCGAAATGGTCGAGACGTAAAGATTGATATATTGGAAGCCTATGTTTGGACATCGGAAGTGTTCCGGGTGAAATTGGGATTTTACCGGGTTACCGGGAGGTTACCGGAACCCCCCGGGAACCATATGGGCCTTCATGGGCCTTAGTGGAAAGGTGAAAGGGCTGCCCACCAGGGCTGCGCGCCTCCCCCCTTCCCCTAGTCCTATTAGGACTAGGAGAGGTGGCCGGCCACCCTTCTCCCTCTTTCCCCCTTGGGAATCCTAGTTGGAATAGGATTGGGGGGGGAGTCCTACTCCCGGTAGGAGTAGGACTCCTCCTGCGCCTCTCCCTCTTGGCCGGCGCACCCTCCCCCCTTGGCTCCTTTATATACGGAGGCAGGGGCACCTCTAAACACACAAGTTGACACAAGTTGATCCACGTGATCGATTCCTTAGCCGTGTGCGGTGCCCCCTGCCACCATATTCCTCGATAATACTGTAGCGGAGTTTAGGCGAAGCCCTGCTGCTGTAGTTCATCAAGATCATCACCACGCCGTCGTGCTGACGAAACTCTTCCCCGACACTTTGCTGGATCGGAGTCCGGGGATCGTCATCGAGCTGAACGTGTGCTCGAACTCGGAGGTGCCGTAGTTTCGGTGCTTGATCGGTTGGATCGTGAAGACGTACGACTACTTCCTCTACGTCGTGTCATTGCTTCTGCAGTCGGTCTGCGTTGGGTACGTAGACAACACTCTCCTCTCGTTGCTATGCATCACATGATCCTGTGTGCGCGTAGGAAAATTTTTGAAATTACTACGAAACCCAACATTTACCACACTTGTGTTTCAGAGTAGCACCATGATCTTCATGATAGAGAGTCTCCTATGTTGTCACTTTCATATACTAGTGGGAATTTTTCATTATAGAACTTGGCTTGTATATTCCGATGATAGGCTTCCTCAAAATGCCCTAGGTCTTCGTGAGCAAGCAAGTTGGATGCACACCCACTTAGTTTCTTTTGTTGAGCTTTCATACATTTATAGCTCTAGTGCATTCGTTGCATGACAATCCCTACTGATTCACATTGATATCTATTAATGGGCATCTCCATAGCCCATTGATACGCCTAGTTGATGTGAGACTATCTTCTCCTTTTTTGTCTTCTCCACAACCACCATTTTATTGCACATATAGTGCTATGTCCATGGCTCACACTCATGTATTGCGGGAAAGTTGAAAAAGTTTGAGATTACTAAAGTATCAAACAATTGCTTGGCTTGTCATCAGGGTTGTGCATGATTAAATACTTTGTGTGATGAAGATAGAGCAACAGCCAGGCTATATGATTTTGTAGGGATAACTTTCTTTAGCCATGTTATTTTGAGAAGACATGATTGCTTGATTAGTATGCTTAAAGTATTACGATTTCTTATGTCAATATGAACTTTTATTTTGAATCATTTGCATCTAAACATTCATGCCACAATAAAAAAAATTACATTGAGAAATATGCTAGGTAGCATTTCACATCAAAAATTCTGTTTTTATCATTTACCTACTCGAGGACGAGCAGGAATTAAGCTTGGGGATGCTTGATACGTCTCCAACATATCTATAATTTTTGATTGTTCCATGCTATTATATTACCCGTTTTGGATGTTTATGGGCTTTACTTTACACATTTATATCATTTTTGGGACTAACCTACTAACCGGAGGCCCAGCCCGTATAGCTGTTTTTTTTTTGCCTATTTTAGTATTTCGAAGAAAAGGAATATCAAACGGAGTCCAAATTCAATGAAACCTTCGGGAGCGTGATTTTTGGAATGAACGTGATCCAGAGGACTTGGAGTGCAAGTCAAGAAGCAGCCAAGGCGGCCATGAGGGTGGAGGGTGCGCCCACCCCTACAGGGTGCGCCCTCCCTATCTCGTGGGCCCCTCGGGCGGCCACTGACCTACTTCTTCCTCCTATATATACCCAAGTACCGCAAGAACATCAGAACAAGCCACGAAAACCTAATTCCACCACCGCAACCTTCTATATCCGCGAGATCCCATCTTGGAGCCTTCGCCAGCGCTCCGCCGGAGGGGGGATCAACCACGGAGGGCTTCTACATCAACATAATAGGCCCTCCGATGAGTTGTGAGTAGTTTACCACAGACGCTTGGGTTCATAGTTATTAGCTAGATGGCTTCTTCTCTCTTTTTGGATCTCAATACCATGTTCTCCTTGATCTTCTTGGAGATCTACTCGATGTAACTCTTTTTGTGGTGTGTTTGTCGAGATCCGATGAATTGTGGGTTTATGATCAAGTTTATCTATGAGAAATATTTGAATCTCCTATGAATTCTTTTATGTATGATTGAGTTATCTTTGCAAGTCTCTTCGAATTATCAGTTTGGTTTGGCCTACTAGATATATCTTTCTTGCAATGGGAGAAGTGCTTAGCTTTGGGTTAAATCTTGCGGTGTCCTTTCCCAGTGACAGCAGGGTCAGCAAGGCACGTATTGTATTGTTGCCATCGAGGATAAAAGGATGGGGTTTACATCATATTGCATGAGTTTATCCCTCTACATCATGTCATCTTTCTTAATGTGTTACTCTGTTCTTATGAACTTAATACTCTTGATGCATGCTGGATAGCGGTCGATGCATGGAGTAATAGTAGTAGATGGAGGCAGTAGTCAGTCTACTTGCGACGGACGTGATGCCTATATACATGATCATGCCTAGATAATCTCATAATTATTCGCTTTTCTATCAATTGCTCGACAGTAATTTGTTCACCCATCGTAATACTTATGCTATCTTGAGAGAAGCCACTAGTGAAACCTATGGCCCCCGGGTCTATCTCTTATCATATAATCTTTCAATCTACTTTTATTTTCATCTTTACTTTTCCAATCTATATCATAAAATACCAAAAATATATTTATCTTATCATACTATCTCTATCGGATCTCACTTTCACAAGTGGCCGTGAAGGGATTGACAACCCCTTTATTGCGTTGGTTGCGAGTTCTTTGTTTATTTGTGTAGGTGCGTGGGACTTTTGAGGAGCCTACTACTGGATTGATACCTTGGTTCTCAAAAACTGAGGGAAATACTTACGCTACTATTGCTGCATCACCCTTTCCTCTTCAAGGAAAACCAACGCAAGCTCAAGACGTAGCACTCTCCACATAAGCAAATTTCTTCTCATTCATAATGGTGAGAGCAAACTCAACAAAATAACTATCAAATGATACTTGATTTACATAATAAATTTGAACACTAAAATCATGATGACAAATTCCATGGTTATCATTATTCTTTATAGCATACATGTCATCACAATAATCATCATAGATAGCAACTTTGTTCTCAGAATAATCAATTGAAACCTCTTCCAAAATAGTAGAATCGTCATTAAATAAAGTCATGACCTCTCCAAATCAAATTTCATAATTATTACAATAAGATTCAACATCCTCCAAAATAGTGGGACCATTACCTAGAGTTGAGACTCAACCCACATTCATCAATATAATCATCATAAATACAAGGCATGCTTCCATCATTATAATTTTTCTCATCAAAACTTGGGGGAATAAAAAATATCGTCTTCATCAAACATAGCATCCCCAAGTTTATGGCTTTGCATATCACTAGCATCATGGATATTCAAAGAATTTATACTAACAACATTGCAATTATGCTCATCATTCAAAGATTTTATGCCAAACATTTTATTGAATTCTTCTTCTATCAACTGAGCACAATTTTCCTTTCCATCATTTTCATGAAAGACATTATAAAGATGAATAATATGAGGTAACCTCAATTCCATTTTTTGTAGTTTTTTTATAAAGCAAACTAGTGATAAAAACAAGAAGCTAAAAGATTCAATTGCAAGATCTAAAGATATACCTTCAAGCACTCACCTCCCCGGCAACGGCGCTAGAAAATAGCTTGATGTCTACTACGCAACCTTCTTCTTGTAGACTCGTGTTGGGCCTCCAAGCGTAGAGTTTTGTAGGATAGTAGCAAATTTCCCTCAAGTGGATGACCTAAGGTTTATCAATCCGTGGGAGGCGTAGGATGAAGATCGTCTCTCTCAAACAACCCTGCAACCAAATAACCAAAGAGTCTCTTGTGTCCTCAACACACCCAATACAATGGCAAATTGTATAGGTGCACTAGTTCGGCGAAGAGATGGTGATACAAGTATAATATGAATAGTAGATATAGGTTTTTCTAATTTGAAAATATAAAAACAACAAGGTAGCAAGTAATGAAAGTGAGCAAAAATGGTATTGCAATGCTTGAAAACAAGGCCTATGGTTCATACTTTCACTAGTGCAAATTCTCTCAACAATGATAACATAATTAGATCATATAACAATCCCTCAACATGCAACAAAGAGTCACTACAACATTTCTATCGGAGAACGTAGGACGAAAACATGCATCAACCCCTATGCATAGATTACCCCAGTGTCACCTCGGGAATCCGCGAGTTGAGTGCCAAAACATACATCAAGTGAATCAATGGGACATCCCATTGTCACCACAGATATCCCATCGCAATACATGCATCAAGTGTTCTAAAATCCAATACTCAATCAAACTTAAAGAAACCTCAAGGAGCAAGACTCAATTCATCACAAGAAGGTAGAGGGGGAATAAACACAGTAAGATCCAAATATATTAACAAAGCTCGTAGTACGTCAAGATCGTGCCGAATCAAGAAGAGAGAGAGAGAGAGAGAGAGAGAGAGAGAGAGATAGAGAGAGAGAGAGCGATATCAAACACATAGCTACTGGTACATACCCTCAGCCCCAAGGGTGGACTACTCCCTCATCATCATGGTGGCCACCGGGATGATGAAGATGGCCTCCGATGATGATTTCCCCCTCTAGTAGGGTGCCGAACTAGGTCCCGATTGGTTTTCCGTGGCTACAGAGGCTTGCGGCGGTGGAACTTCCTATCTAGGGTTCTTTCCGGGGGTTTTGGTATTTATAGGAATTTTTGGCGTCGGTCTCACGTCATGGAGGTGCCCGAGGGGCCCACAAGCTCGGAGGTCGTGCCCTAGGGGGTGGGCGCACCCCCAGGCTTGTGGCTTCCTCGTCCACTTCCTGGCCCAGCTCTTGTCCTACGGGTGTCTCTTTTGGTCCATAAGAAATCACCGTAAATTTTCAGCCCATTCCGAGAACTTTTATTTCTGCACAAAAAATGACACCATGGTATTTCTGCTGAAAACAGAGTTAGTCCGGGTTAGTTCTAATCAAATCATACCAAAACTATATAAAATTGTTGTAAAGATGGCATGAATACTTTATAAATTATAGATACGTTGGAGACGTATCAATTACCCTACTTGAGATGGGCAGGGATAATTTTACGACATAATTTCTTAGCACATTGTCCGATGGAGTTGATTTTGATTGCCACTTTTACGCCCAAGAGGAAGATCCGGTGGGATTTTACTTGGGGTCAAGTGTGAGACACTGGAAGTGGTCAACGTAGTGCGTGGGGACTTTGTCGTCAAATTCAGGGTGCGCTTGAAGGTTCACGAATTCCGAAGGGTGCTAGTTGCAGCATATGGAGCCGCTCAACCGGAGCTCAAGCCGAATTTTCTAGCAGACCTTGTGCGGGTTTGTGAGCATGAGAGGCTACCTATACTGGTAGGAGGTGATTTTTACATCATTAGGAGGAGAGAGGAAAAATTAGTGATAACTTTGATGGCAGATGGCCATTCATGTTTAACACTATTATCAAAAGTATTGACCAGGCAGATATAGAACTCTCAGGCAGAAAGTTTACTTGGGATAACACACTGCCGAATCCAACTTACGAGAAGTTGGATCGAGTTTTGATATGTCTCCGTCGTATCTATAATTTTTTATTGTTCCATGCCAATATTCTTCAACTTTCATATACTTTTGGCACCTTTTTATACTATTTTTTGGGACTAACATATTGATCCAGTGCCCAGTGCCAGTTCCTGCTTGTTGCATGCTTTATGTTTCACAGGAAACCCATATCAAACGGAATCCAAACGGGATAAAAACGTATGAAGAATATTTTTGGAATATTTGGGATTTTCCGGAGGAAGAATCTATGCAAAACGGTCTCCGAGGTGGCCATGAGACAGGGGGGCGCGCCCTCCCCCCTGGGCGCGCCTGGCACCCTCGTGGGCCACCCGTAAGGCGGTTGATGCCCTTCTTTTTCCGCAAGAAAGCTAATTTTATGAGAAAAATCTGGGCGAAAGATTCACCCCAATCGGAGTTACGGATCTCCGGATATAAAAGAAACGGTGAAGGGGAAGGATCTGGGAACGCAGAAACAGAGAGAAACAGAGAGATAGATCCAATCTCGGAGGGGCTCTCGTCCCTCCCAAGCCATGAGAGCCAAGGACCAAAGGGTAAACCCTTCTCCCATCTAGGGAGGAGGTCAAGGAAGAATAAGAAGAAGGGGGGCTCTCTCTCCCCCTTGCTTCCGGTGGCGCCGGAACACCGCCGGGGGACATCATCATCACCGCGATCTTCACCAACACCTCCTCCATCTTCACCAACATCTCCATCACCTTCCTCCCTCTATCTACAGTGGTCCACTCTCCCGCAACCCGCTGTACCCTCTACTTGAACATGGTGCTTTATGCTTCATATTATTATCCAATGATGTGTTGCCATCCTATGATGTCTAAGTAGATTTTCGTTGTCCTATTGGTGGTTGATGAATTGCTATGATTGATTTAATTTGCTTGTGGTTATGTTCCTGTCCTTTGGTGCCCATCATATGAGCGCGCGCGTGGATCACACCATAGGGTTAGTTGTATGTTGATAGGACTATGTATTGGATGGCTAGAGTGACAGAAGCTTCAACCTAGCATAGAAAATGATGCATACGTGATTGAAGGGGGGCCTATATATCTTAATGCTATGGTTGGGTTTTACCTTAATGAACGTTAGTAGTTGCGGATGCTTGCTAATAGTTCCAATCATAAGTGCATAGAATTCCATGTCAGGGATGACATGCTCGAAGTGGCCTCTCCCACATAATACTTGCTATCGGTCAAGTAAAGTAGTCAATTGCTTAGGGACAATTCCACAACTCCTACCACCACTTTTCCACACTCGCTATATTTACTTTATTGCATCTTTATCTAAACGTCCCCTACTTTTTATTTACATGTTCTTTATTATCTTGCAAACCTATCCTATCACACCTACAAAGTACTTCTAGTTTCATACTTGTTCTAGGTAAAGCGAACGTCAAGCGTGCGTAGAGTCGTATCAGTGGCCGATAGGACTTGAGAGAGTATTTGTTCTACCTTTAGCTCCTCGTTGGGTTCGACACTCTTACTTATCGAAAGAGGATGCAACTATCTCGTATACTTGCGGGTTATCAAGACCTTTTTCTAGCATCGTTGCCGGGGAGTCATAGCGTGGGGAGAATATTCTTGTGTGTGCTTGTTTGCTTTATCACTAAGTAATTTTTATTTGCTATTCTTAGTTGTTTTCTATCTCTAATTATGGGTAGGAAACGCAAAATACCAAAAAAATTAGTTGTACCTACTACACCAATGGTTGAAGAACCACTCAAAATCTATCACACTCCTGAAGCTTTTTACTTGGATCATCTTCGATCCCTATGTGCTCGTGCTGAAACCCCAACTAGCTTAGTTGAGGGTAAATCTTTAGATGAGCATGCTTGTTATGCTCAACAACGTATATCTGAAAAAGGGAAACTTTTACTGGATCCAATTCATCGTTTGAAATGCTATGCTTGGAATTTATGTGAAATTTATGATATTACTTGTTGTTCTGAAAACCCTAAGAAACACCTTCCCTTCCAATGTGAGTTTATTGATAATGGAATCGTACCTTCATATGCTAAGGGTGTTTATAATTACTATGATGTTCAACAAATTGAAGAATTTGTTGCTTTTAAGGATGCTTATGAAATTGCTTCTTTGATTGAAAAGTATGATGCTACTCTCTACAAATCTGAAAATTTTGCCATACTTGAATATTGTTATGATAATTATGCTTCTAATGCCTATGTTAAACTATATATTGAGAAATTCTCCGTTGTCCAAGAAGAGACTAATATTTTGCAGGAAGCTATGGAAGAAGAAATTGATGAAACTGTGAGCTCATTGGATGAAAAAGATGATGAGGAGAGCAAAGAACAAAAGGAGGAAGAGCGGATTGATCACCCGTGCCCACCTTCTAATGAGAGTAACTCTTCAACTCATACATTGTTTAATTCCCCTTTGAGCTTACCGAAGGATGATTGCTATGATGATTGCTATAATCCCATTGATTCTCTTGAAATATCCCTTTTTGATGATGCTTGCTATGCTTGTGGCCAAGATGTCAATATGAATTATGCTTATGGAGATGAACTTGCTATAGTTCCTTATGTTAAACATGAAATTGTTGCTATTGCACCCATGCATGATAGTCCTATTATCTTTTTGAATTCTCCAAACAACACTATATCGTAGAAGTTTGTGCTTATTAAGGATTATATTGATGGGTTGCCTTTTACACTACACATGATGATTTTGATAGATATAATATGCATGTGCTTGCTGCTCCTACTTGCAATTATTATGAGAGAGGAACTACATCTCCGCCTGTTTATGTTTCCAACACGATAAAATTGCAAGAAACTCCATATACTATGCATTGGCCTTTACTTGGTGTGCATGAATTGTTCTTTTCTGACATGCCGATGCATAGGAAGAGAGTTAGACTTTGTTGTTGCATGATATATGTTACTTTGTGCTCACTACTAAATTACAAATCATTGTTAATTAAAATTGGCTTTGATATACCTTGGGATCCGGGTGGATTCATTACTTGAGCACTAAATGCCTAGCTTAATGGCTTTAAAGAAAGCACTGCCAGGGAGACAACCCGGAAGTTTTAGAGAGTCATTTATTTCTATAGAGTGCTTTCATATAGTTTAAAAACAAAAAAATAGAGAGGGGAACCTAAAAACTTTTCAAAAAGGAAAGTGAAAGTGAGAAAGACAAGCATTGTCGAAGTGGGAGCTAGCCTTGAACTTTGTTCATGCTCACAGAAACTTTGTGAATCTTGATTACAGAAACTTTTCAACAAAAATAATTATCCCCTTGTATAATTCCATTGTATTATAAAAATAATGTGCTAAGGTTTGACTTTAGGATGTTTAAAATGCTTGTTGGTTTGTACGGTGTAGGATAGAAACTTTGGCTGTAGTGCGCGATTTTACATTTTTAACTGGAACGTCAATTGGTTCTGATTCCTTTTCAAATGTCTTGCTGTACAAATTTTTGGGGTACCAGAAGTATGGTGAATGTTTAGATTGCTACAGACTGTTCTGTTTTTGACAGATTCTGTTTTTGATGCATAGTTTGCTTGTTTTGATGAATCTATCAATTTATATCAGTGGATTAAGCCATGAAAAAGTTATACTACAGTAGACACAATGCAAAAAAAATATGAATTGGTTTGCAACAGTACTTAGAGTAGTGATTTGCGTTATTATACTAATGGATCTTACCGAGTTTTCTGTTGAAGTTTTGTGTGGATGAAGTGTCTAATCGAGGATGTCTTGATATGAGGAAAAGGAAGAGAAGCAAGAGCTCAAGCTTGGGGATGCCCGAGGCACCCCAAGTAAATATTCAAGGATACTCAAGCGTCTAAGCTTGGGGATGCCCCGGAAAGCATCCCCTCTTTCTTCAACAAGTATCGGTATGTTTTCGTATTCGTTTCGTTCATGCGATATGTGCAAGTCTTAGAGCGTCTTTTGCATTTAGTTTTCATTTTTTTTCTTTTATGCACCATGCTAGTATGAGATAGTCCTTGTTTGATTTATAGAATGCTCATTCCACTTCACTTAAATCCTTTGAGTATGGCTTTATAGAATGCTTCATGTGCTTCACTTATATCATTTGAAGTTTGGATTGCATGTTTCTCTTCACATAGAAAACCGCCATTTGTAGAATGCTCTTTTGATTCACTTATATTTGTTAGAGCGTGGGCATATCTTTTGTAGAAAGAATTAAACTCTCTTGCTTCACTTATATCTATTTAGAGAGATGACATGAATTGGTCATTCACATGGTTAGTCATAAAATCCTACATAAAACTTGTAGATCATTGAATATGATATGTTTGATTCCTTGAAATAGTTTTGCGATATAAAGGTGGTGATATTAGAGTCGTGCTAGTTGAGTAATTGTGAAATTGAGAAATACTTGTGTTGAGGTTTGCAAGTCCCGTAGCATGCACGAATGTTAAACCGTTATGTAATGATGTTGGAGCATGAGGTGTTTTTTGATTGTCTTCCTTATGAGTGGCAGTCGGGGATGAGCGATGGTCTTTTCCTACCAATCTATCCCTGTAGGGGCATGCATAGTAGTACTTTGCTTCGAGGGCAAGTAGACTTTTGCAATAAGTATATGAGTTCTTTATGACTAATGTGAGTCCATGGATATACGCACACTCACCCTTCCACTTTGCTAGCCTCTATTGTGTCGCGCAACTTTCGCCGGTATCATGAACCCATTATTTACCTTCCTCAAAACAGCCACCATACCTACCTATCATGGCATTTCCATAGTCATTCCGAGATATATTGCCATGCAACTTCCATCATCATCTTATACATGACTTGAGCATTCATTGTCATATTGCTTTGCATGATCATAAGATAGCTAGCATGATGTTTTCATGGCTTGTCCGTTTTTTTGATGTCATTGCTACGCTAGATCATTGCACATCCCGCTACACCGCCGGAGGCATTCATATAAAGTCATATCTTTGTTCTAGATATTGAGTTGTAATTAAATAAAAGTGTGATGATCATCATTATTAGAGCATTGCCCTAGTGAGGAAAGGATGATGGAGACTATGATTCACCCACAAGTCGGGATGAGTTTCTGGACTTTATAAAAAATAAAAGAGGCCAAAGAAGCCCAAATAAAAAAAGGCCAAAGAAGCCCAACAAAAAAATAAAAAAATAAAAAAATAAAAAAATGAAATAAAATAATGAGAGAAAAAGAGAGAAGGGGCAATTTTACTATCCTTTTACTACACTTGTGCTTCAAAGTAGCACCATGTTCTTCATAGAGAGAGTCTCCTATGCTTCCACTTTAATATACTAGTGGGAATTTTCATTATAGAACTTGGCTTGTATATTCCAATGATGGGCTTCCTCAAAATGCCCTAGGTCTTCGTGAGCAAGCGAGTTGGATGCACACCCACTTAGTTTGTTTTGCTGAGCTTTCATACATTTATAGCTCTAGTGCATCCGTTGCATGGCAATCCCTACTCACTCACATTGATATCTATTGATGGGCATCTCCATAGCCCGTTGATACACCTAGTTGATGTGAGACTATCTTCTCCCTTTTTGTCCTCACAACCACCACCATATACCACCATAGTGCTATGTCCATGGCTTGCGCTCATGTATTGCGTAAGAGTTGAAAAAGCTGAAGCGCGTTAAAAAGTATGAACCAATTGCTCGGCTCATCATCGGGGTTGTGCATAATGGGATCATTTTGTGTGATGGAAATGAAGCATGGCCAAACTATATGATTTTTAGGGATAAGCTTTCTTTGGCTATGTTATTTGATAAGACATAATTGCTTGGTTGGTATGCTTGAAGTATTATTGTTTTTATGTCAAATGATAGACTATTGCTTTCAATCACTCGTGTCTTAATATTCATGCCATGATTAGACATATGATCAAGATTATGCTAGGTAGAATTCCACATAAAAAATTATCTTTTTTATCATTTACCTACTCGAGGACGACCAGGAATTAAGCTTGGGGATGTTGATATGTCTCTGTCGTATCTATAATTTTTGATTGTTCCATGCCAATATTCTTCAACTTTCATATACTTTTGGCAACTTTTTATACTATTTTTTGGGACTAACATATTGATCCGGTGCCAAGTGCCAGTTCCTGTTTGTTGCATGTTTTATGTTTCGCAGGAAACCCATATCAAACGGAATCCAAACAGGATAAAAACGAACAAAGAATATTTTTGGAATATTTGGGATTTTCCGGAGGAAGAATCAATGCGAAACGGTGTCCGAGGTGGCCACGAGATAGGGGGCGCGCCCTCCCCCTGGGCACGCCTGGCACCCTTATGGGCCACCCGTAAGGCAGTTGATGCCCTTCTTTTGCCGCAAGAAAGCTAATTTTATGAGAAAAATCTGGGCGAAAGATTCACCCCAATCGGAGTTACGGTCCTTCGGATATAAAAGAAACGGTGAAGGGGAAGGATCTGGGAACGCAAAAACAGAGAGAAACAGAGAGATAGATCCAATCTCGGAGGGGCTCTCGCCCCTCCCAAGCCATGGGAGCCAAGGACCAGAGGGGAAACCCTTCTCCCATCTAGGGAGGAGGTCAAGGAAGAAGAAGAAGAAGAAGGGGGGCTCTCTCCCCCTTGCTTCCGGTGGCACCGGAACGCCGCCGGGGGCCATCATCATCACCGTGATCTTCACCAACACCTCCGCCATATTCACCAACATCTCCATCACCTTCCCCCATCTATCTACAGCGTTCCACTCTCCCGCAACCGGTTGTACCCTCTACTTGAACATGGTGCTTTATGCTTCATATTATTATCCAATGATGTGTTGCCATCCTATGATGTCTGAGTAGATTTTCATTGTCCTATTGGTGGTTGATGAATTGCTATGATTGATTTAATTTTCTTGTAGTTATGTTGTTGTCCTTTGGTGCCCATCATATGAGCGCGCGCGTGGATCACACCATAGGGTTAGTTGTATGTTGATAAGACTATGTATTGGAGGTCTAGAGTGACAGAAGCTTCAACCTAGCATAGAAATTGATGCATACGGGATTGAAGGGGGACCAATATATCTTAATGCTATGGTTGGGTTTTACCTTAATGAACATTAGTAGTTGCGGATGCTTGCTAATAGTTCCAATCATAAGTGCATAGAATTCCAAGTCAGGGATGCCATGCTAGCAGTGGCCTCTCCCACATAATACTTGCTATCGGTCTAGTAAAGTAGTCAATTGCTTAGGGACAATTCCACAACTCTTACCACCACTTTTCCACACTCGCTATATTTACTTTATTGCATCTTTATCTAAACAGCCCCTACTTTTTATTTACGTGTTCTTTATTATCTTGTAAACCTATCGTATCACACCTACAAAGTACTTCTAGTTTCATACTTGTTCTAGGTAAAGCGAAAGTCAAGCGTGCGTAGAGTCGTATCAGTGGCCGATAGGACTTGAGAGAGTATTTGTTCTACCTTTAGCTTCTCTATGGGTTCGACACTCTTACTTATCGAAAGAGGCTACAACTATCCCGTATACTTGCGGGTTATCAAGTTTCTGCTAGTGTTGAATGGGAACAGAAGTTTCCTTTGGTGACGGTCCAAGCCTTACAGAGAGGAATCTCCAATCACACCCCGTCGCTTGTTGACTCTGGGAAGCAACACATGTGGGAAACAAGGAACATCTTTTCTTTCAAACTAGCATGGTTTGAGAGAGAGGGCTTCATTTATCTAATAGCCCGGGAATGGGCTGATACGTCTCCAACGTATCTAAATTTTTTGTTTGTTCCATGCTATTATATTACCCCTTTTGGATGTTTATGGGCTTTATTTTACACATTTATATCATTTTTGGGACTAACCTATTAACTAGAGGCCCAGCCCATATTGCTGTTTTATTGCCTATTTCAGTGTTTCGAAGAAAAGAAATATCAAATGGAGTCTAAACGGAATGAAACCTTCGGGAGCGCGATTTGGAACGAACATGATCCGGAGACTTGGAGTACAAGCCAGGGAAGCTTCGAGGAGGCCAGGAGATAGGAGGGCGCGCCCCCCTGTCTCGTGGGCCCCTCGTGGCTCCCCCGACCGACTTCTTTCGCCTATATATTCCCATATACCCTAAAACCATCGAATACGAAGATAGATCGGGAGTTCCGCCGCTGCAAGCCTCTGTAGCCACCAAAAACCTCTCGTAGCCCGTTCCAGCACCCTGCCGGAGGGGGAATCCCTCACCGGTGGCCATCTTCATCATCCCGGCGCTATCCATGACGAGGAGGGAGTAGTTCACCCTCGGGGCTGAGGGTATGTACCAGTAGCTATGTGTTTCATCTCTCTTTCTCGTGTTCTCTCTATGGCACGATCTTGATGTATCGCGAGCTTTGCTATTATAGTTGGATCTTATGATGTTTCTCCCCCTCTACTCTTTTGTAATGGATTGAATTTTCCCTTTGAAGCTATCTTTTCGGATTGAGTCTTTAAGGATTCGAGAACACTTGATGTATGTCTTGTCGTGCTTATCTATGGTGACAATGGGATATCACGTGATCCACTTGATGTATGTTTTGGTGATCAACTTGCAGGTTCCGCCCATGAACCTATGCATAGGGGTTGGCACACATTTTCGTCTTGACTCTCCGGTAGAAATTTTGGGGCACTCTTTGAAGTACTTTGTGTTGGTTGAATAGATGAATTTGAGATTGTGTGATGCATATCGTATAGTCATGCCCACGGATACTTGATGTGACAATGGAGTATCTAGGTGACATTAGGGTTTTGGTTGATTTTTGTCTTAAGGTGTTATTCTACTATGAACTCTATGATAGATTGAACGGAAAGAATAGCTTCATGTTATTTTACTACGGACTCTTGAATAGATAGAACAGAAAGGATAATCTCTTCGTTTGTTCTCCGCTATTAGTAGCTTTGGAGTGACTCTTTTTTGCATGTTTAGGGATAGTTATATGATCCAATTATGTTATTATTGTTGAGAGAACTTGCACTAGTGAAAGTATGAACCCTATGCCTTGTTTCCTACCATTGCAATACCGTTTACGCTCACTTTTATCATTAGTTACCTTGCTGTTTTTATATTTTCAGATTACAAAAACCTATATCTACCATCCATATTGCACTTGTATCACTATGTCTTCGCCGAACTAGTGCACCTATACAATGTACCATTGTATTGGGTGTGTTGGGGACACAAGAGACTCTTTGTTGTTTGGTTGTAGGGTTGCTTGAGAGAGACCATCTTCATCCTACACCTCCCACGGACTGATAAACGTTAGGTCATCCACTTGAGGGAAATTTGCTCCTGTCCTACAAACCTGTGCACTTGAAGGCCCAACAACGTCTCCAAGAAGAAGGTTGTGTAGTAGACATCAAGCTCTTTTCTGGCGCCGCTACCGGGGAGGCTAGGTAAGCGACACTCACGCCCCGTCAACTAAGGTCTTTTCTGGCGCCGTTGCCGGGGAGGTGAGTGCTTGAAGGTATATCTTTAGATATTGCAATCGAATCTTTTTGTTTCTTGTTTTATCACTAGTTTAGTTTATAAAAGAAAACTACAAAAAAATGGAGTTAAGTTTGTCTCATACGCTTCATTTTTTAATATCTTTCGTGAGTATGATGAAAAGGGAAATTGTGCTCAAGTGTTAGAAGAAGAAATCTATAAAATGCTTGATACTAAATCTTTGAATGATGAGCATGTTTGCAATGTTGTTAGTATGAACTATTTGAATATCAATAGTACTAATGATGATAGCACAAGTTATGATGAAAATTTCTCTTATAAGCATGTTGATTTTTGTGGAATAGATTGGGTTTGCAAGTACACACCAAATAGGGAAAATAGATATTGCAAGAGGCATAAGTATTTAGAAATTAAAGGGTTGAAAGAAAGTCTTGATGTTTGTGCTGAAAAATTCAATATTTTTCGCGCTCCTTGTGAACTTTGCAATGAACGTGGTCATTTAAATCTCCAATGCAAATTGTTTCATGATCGAATCATGTCCAAAAATTGTGATAACTTGATTACCCTTGAGCATCATAAAGAGCTTAGTCTTCTTTTGGGGTATGAAGAAATAAAACGTATAATTAAGGGTATTCCAAAATTTAATCTTGATAGATACCTTGATTTTGCTCTAGAGAAGATTTATTTGTATTGTGCGGTGAATTGCATTGAAAATCCTTATATTGCCAATTACCTAAAGAAAAGAAAGCAATTAGAAGATGAAGAAAATACTAATGAAAGGGAAGAGACTTCCCAATATCCTCCTATTATTTCTTATGATGAATCAGGTAACAAGGAGGAGCTTTCTATTCAACCAATCTCATCAATAAGGAGCTCAAAGAAGAAGGCTGAACCCACACATAATGTGAAGAAGAAAAAGAAAAGAAGGAGCAACAAAGGTAAAAAGGTATCTCTCTCAAATGAAGTTGCTCCTACTACTCATTGTGATGATGATAATTGCTTTACTATTGATGCTATCCATATTCTTAATGATGAGAGTGATTATGCTTATGATATGAAAAGGCCCAAGCTTGGAGAAGCTATGTTTGATAAGGATGAAATATTTGAGAATATATTTGCTGAAATTAATGTTTGTCCCAAGCTTGGGGATGCTATGTTTAATGAAGATGATATTTTTAGCATCCCGAGTTTTGATATGCAAAGTTGTTATAATGATAGCATGCCTCTTACCTATGATGATTATATTGATGAAAGTGGGTTTGGAAGAGTGTCAACTTTACGAAGTAGTGAACCCACTATTTTGGAGGATGTTGAATTTTATTGTGATGAATACGAAAGTGGATTTGGAAGAGTGTCAACTTTATTTAGTGATTCCACTATCTTGGGAGAGGTTTCAATCGATTATGATGATAACGAAGTTGCTACTTATGATGATTATTGTGATGAACACTACTAGGGAAAAGCCTATACACAGAATCTTATCAGTAGCGCGTGTTAAAATGAGGCGCTACTGCTAATTAGCAGTAGCGCGTCTGCCAAAACCGCGCTACTGTTACTCGCTTATCAGTAGCGCAGAGGGAACAGAACGCGCTACTACTATAATTGCCACACCGTTCCCGACGTGCTAGGTATAGTAGTAGCGCCCTTCTAGAAACGGTGCTACTACTACCGATTTTAGCAGCAGCGCGTTTTCCCTTCCCACGCTACTGTTAAATCTATTCTCACCTAACCCCCTGCGCGGCCTGATTCCCTCCTCTTCCTCCCCCAATTCACCACTCTCTCTTCTCCCCCTCGTTGCCTCCGCCTCACCGCCGTCTCGCCGCCGTCTCCCCCGACCCCGCCTCGCCGCCGTCTCCCCCGGCCCCGCCTCGCCGCCATCTCCCTCGACCCGCCTCGCCGCCGTCTCCCCCGACGACCCCGCCTCGCCGTCGTCTTCCCCGACCC
>NC_041385.1:768359865-768385998 GCF_002162155.2 Triticum dicoccoides
TCTCCCCCGACCCCATCTCTCTCCCCGCCCTCTGTAAGCACTCTCCCCTTCCGATCCCTCTTGTTAATTTGCTTAGTATGAACCCTAGCTATTTAGTGCTAGTTAGTATGAACCCTAGGCTATTTTTAGTGTTAGTTAGTTAATTTAGTGTTAGTTAGTTAGTTAGTATGAACCCTTAGCAGTAGTTCCTAGGTACTAATTAGTTAGTAAGAACTAGGTACTAATTAGCTAGGTACTAGTTTATTTTTATTTATAGTAAGTTTATTTTCAGTAAGAACTAATTGAATTAATATAACATGTTAGTAAGAACTTGTTGCTATTTTTTTAGTTAAAGCAATTTTTCCCGCATCCACGTGGACGATGCCTATCACGCATCCTCGTCGTCGAGTCGGTGGAGGACGACACCTCTTGACCAGATGGGCCATGTCCGGTACTAGGCTCCGCCAGGGTGGTACTGGGAGGCGCTACCTATCGAGGGGCGCAGGTTGGTGAGGAGCCAGCCTGTCGTTGACCCAAACCTTCTTTGGTGGCGGTCGCGTGGGCCAGCGACGGTCCAGAGGCTCGAGGACCCCGCGGAGGTGGTGCATCATTGTGTCAGTGAGGAGGACGCGCACGTCTGTCGCTACTTGTTTGCGTTGGAGCACAGGTTCTCCAATACCTGGCAGGTTCTCCAGGGATCTCACTGGAGCTATGATCCCATGATGGTTCCTTCTCTGTGGGTGTCCACGGCCTGCGCTGATACCCGTAGTGTGCTAGGGTTTTAGTTGTATTAGTGATGTTATATGTATGACACTATTCGGGATGTATTAGTGATAATATTCGACGATGTACGAACACGCATGAGATGATTTACTTTTGCTTATTCAATGCATACTAATTTGAGTCCTATAAGATATTTTGAAATGTATATCTTGTGTTTCTCAAAATATGATATGTGCCTGCCCAAGTGGCCGGTCATGTTTGCAGGTTACACCTCCGAGTGGCCTATGTTTTGCCGGAGTGTTGATTCATTTCTGTTCCGGCAAATTTCAGGCGCTCGATATGTCCTATTTTAGCAAAGGTCAGGCCGGATTTTTCCGTGAATTTTGGCATGACTTGTGCCAGAATATGTAGGAAATATCGAGTGCCCCGGATTTGTGTGTTGAGTATCCTGGTAGTTGTCTTCGATCGATTTTCAACTAATGTTTGAACGATGAACATAGGAAATGTCTGACAACCAAAAGGATTTCGGTATTTGCAAATACTGCAAAGACGAGCGCGGCCTGTGCGACGGAATCTTCCTAGATGATGATAGGCGCTTCAGCATCAAGCTGGACAAGAACTTCGAAGTCGATACAGTAAGTCACAACGACAAGTCTTTTTTCGTAATTAAGCATGACATATGCTTCATTTGTTTCAACTTATAATTTGTTTTTACTATTCTACTAGCGTATCCCCTTCCATGCAAGAGTTTTTGTATTGGATAAGATAGGTTGCAGTCGTACTATGGAGGTAAAGAAATTTTACTTGAAGACCGAGCATGGTTATATTTTCCACACAAAATTATACAATTCAGACGACTACACCTATTTTGGATGCAAAACATGGCGAGCACTATGCAAGACTTATGCATTTGAGCCTGATATGGTTATCACCTTTGATATTCGTCCGGAAGATGATATTGAAGGTAATACCGACATCTGGGTCGATGTGCAGACACCTCCAGTTATACCAAAATGTGAGTTTCTCAACCATATTTATGTCTTTGGTATTGTTTATTCAAAAATAGTTGACAATTATTTTCTATTGATAGCTTATTTTGGTGCAAGCAAACATGTCCAACGCTTGGTAGACAGGACCGTATACTGTGCCGGGGCTGAACTCAACTGCGAGGAGCTCAGTCATTATGTTTCATGGCTTGCGGATCTTGATACTGTCAAAACAAATTTTCTTCCTGCATTTAGAAATGTTAGTACTGAAAACGTCCGACCAATAGTAGTGTTCGTATTCAACTACGGTCACATCTATTTAGGAAGGATGGTAAGATTTTTAATATTTGTCCTCAGTGCATCTTTTCCATACATTATTTTTGAAGCTAAACTTCATTGCTAAGTATGTTACCAAACAATGTTCTTCAACAGGGAGTCCCGATGAATGTTGTACCTTATGGGATCGAGACTAAAGGTACCATGACTATTATTAGCTTACGGCCAAGATATCCTACAGATTACTGTAGTGCATTCAAGATTAGCGACGGATGCTTAATAGTGCAAGACTGGACCAAATATGTGATGGGGGAGCGCAGATAAGTACTAGGGGGCAGCAAACAGAAGTGCATCCCAAGATTAGGAGACAAGTTCATCTGCATGCTCCAACTTGATCAAGGAGGAGAGCTACACATGTTTTATGTTATTTTACCTAAGAGAGAGCAGCAGGAGTGATTAGTTGCTAGCTAGAAATGAGTTTGAGGATGATGATGTGCTACACTATTACTATGATGATAAAATAGCTAGTGTTGGTGGTAATGACTATGATGATTATTATTAGCTAGTGTTAGTGGTGATTAAATAAATAATGTTGGTGGTAATTACTATGATGATGATTAAATAGCTTGTGCTGGCAGATTAGATTCAAGTGGAGGCAACATGTGGTGCACATCGAAAGTAGTACTAGTCCAAACTAGATCAAGTTTGGATTAGTAGTATACTTTTGACATGCACCACATATTGCCTCCACTTGAACCTAATCCACCTTCATTTGACACACTGTACATAATGATGTAAACCTCATAACTGGTATTGTACCATTATTTGTACGATGGAGAGAAAACCGCATAAATACACTAAAAATAAAAAAAATAAAAAGAATACTAGTAGCGATGGAGAGAAAACGCGCTACCACTAGTTTCATTAGCAGTAGCGTGGGGGTGAACAAACGCTACAGCTCTTTGTCCTAGCAGTAGCGCGCGCCGGCACACGTTACTGCTAAGCAATAGCTGTAGCGCCTTATTAGTAGTGCGCCCACCCGTGCTACTAGTGAGCACAAAACCTGCGCTACTGCTAGGGTTTTCCCTAGTAGTGGAAACTTATGCTATAAAAAGTAGTGATGATTATATTTATAAAACTTTTCATGATTATGATTACCCTTTTTCTGAACATTACTCTTTTAATGTGGAAACAATTTATAGTATTTGAGTCTTTTATGATACTCCCACTATTACGAATGAGAAGAATTTTCTATGCTTGTATATCATGAAAAGAATGCTTATGGTGCTGGTTATATTGCTGAATTCATTCATGATGCTACTGAAAATTATTATGAGAGAGGAACATATGCTTATAGGAATTGCAATAATGTCAAGTTTCCTCTCTATGTGTTGAAAATCTTGAAGCTATGCTTGTTTTACCTTCCTATACTAGTTGATTATTGTTACCATAAGTTGTTTTCTCACAAAATCCCTATGCATAGGAAGTGGGTTAGGCTTAAATGTGCAAGTCATATGCTTCATGATGCTCTCTTTATGTTTCAATTCTTATCTTTTATGTGAGCATCATTGTCATCATCATGTCTAGCTAAAAAGGCATTAAAGAAAAGCGCGTGTTGGGAGACAACCCAATACTTATCCTTACTGTTTTTGCGTGTTCACATGATTATGCTACTTTAGTAATCATGTTTTATAGCTTTTGTTTCAATAAAGTGCCAAGTAAGACCTTTAGGATAGCTTACGGTGATAGTTGTGTTGATCCTGCTGAAAATCAGAAATTTGTTCACCCAGGAAATTAGTTTTGATAATTCACAGAAACGTGCTTCCGATATGATTCTTTTTGCTCTGGATTGGTACAAAAATTACTTAGGACTTCCTAATTTGGTAGGATTTTTGGAGTTCTATAAGTATACGTTTGATACAGATTACTACAGACTGTTCTGTTTTTGACAGATTCTGTTTTCTATGTGTTGTTTGCTTATTTTGATGAATCTATGAGTAGTATCGGAGGGTATGAACCATAGATAAGTTTGAATACAGTAGATATTACACCAATATGAATTTATAATGAGTTCATTACAGTACCTAAGTGGTGGTTTTATTTTTTTATACTAACGGAGCTTACGAGTTTTCTGTTGAGTTTTGTGTTGTGAAGTTTTCAAGTTTTGGGTAAAGATTTGATGGACTATGGAATAAGGAGTGGCAAAAGACTAAGATTGGGGATGCCCATGACACCCCAAGATATTCAAGAATAGAAAAAATCCTAAGCTTGGGGACGCCCCCGGAAGGCATCCCTTCTTTCGTCTTCGTTCATTGGTAACTTTACTTGGAGCTATATTTTTATTCGCCACATGATATGTGCTTTGCTTGGAGCGTCGTGTATAATATTAGTATTTTCTTTTTAGTTTTCCACATTCATCCTTGCTGTACACACCTATTGTGAGAATCCTACTTTAGTAGAATTTATTAGAACACTCTGTGTTGAAGTTAGCAAGTCCCGTAGCATGCACGTATGGTTAAAGTTGTGTAACAAATTTGGAACATGAAGTGTCCTTGGATTGTGCATCCTTATGAGTGGCGGTCGGAGACGGGAGATGGTCTTTTTCTACCAATCTATCCCTATAGGAGCATGCGCATAGTGCTTGGTTTTTGATGACTTCTAAATTTTTGCAATAAGTATATGAGTTCTTTTGACTAATGTTGAGTCCATGGATTGTATGCACTTTTACCTTTCCATCATTGCTAGCCTCTTCGGTACTGTGCATTGCCCTTTCTCACCTTGAGAGTTGGTGCAAACTTCGCCGGTGCATCCAAACCCCGTGATATGATACGCTCTATCACACATAAACCTCCTTATATCTTCCTCAAAACAGCCACCATACCTACCTATCATGGCATTTCCATAGCCATTCCGAGATATATTGCCATGCAACTTTCCACTGTCCCGTTTATCATCATGACACATATTACTTTTGTCATATTGACATTGCATGATCATGTAGTTGACATCGTATTTGTGGCAAAGCCACCATGCATAATTTTTCATACATGTCACTCTTGATTCATTGCACCATCCCGGTACACCGTTGGAGGCATTCATATAGAGTCATATCTTGTTCTAGTTTCGAGTTGTAATTCATGTGTTGTAAATCAATAAAAGTGTGATGATCATCATTATTAGAGTATTGTCCCCAAAAAGAAAAAAGAAAAAAGAAGAAAGGCCAAAAGAAAAAAAAAGAAAGGCCAAAAAAAAGAAATAAAGAAAAAAAGAGAAAAAAATAAATAAATAGGGGGCAATGTTACTATCTCTTTTTCCACACTTGTGCTTCAAAGTAGCACCTTGTCCTTCATATAGCGAGTCTCATATATTGTGCTTCAAAGTAGCACCATGTTTTTCATATAGAGAGTCTCATATGTTGTCACTTTCATATACTAGTGGGAATTTTTCATTATAGAACTTGGCTTGTATATTCCTACGATGGGCTTCCTCAAATGCCCTAGGTCTTCGTGAGCAAGCAAGTTGGATGCACACCCACTTAGTTTCTTTTGTTGAGCTTTCATTCATTTATAGCTCTAGTGCATCCGTTGCATGGCAATCCCTACTCCTCATGTTGACATCAATTGATGGGCATCTTCATAGCCCGTTGATTATCCTCGTCAATGTGAGACTTTCTCCTTTTTTGTCTTCTCCACACAATCCCCATCATCATATTCTATTCCACCCATAGTGCTATATCCATGGCTCACACTCATGTATTGCGTGAAAGTTGAAAAAGTTTGAGATTATTTAAGTACGAAACAATTGCTTGGCTTGTCATCGGGGGTGTGGAATTTGGGAACATTTTTTGTGTGACGAAAATGAAGCATAGCCTAACTATATGATTTTGTAGGGATGAACTTTCTTTAGCCATGTTATTTTGAGAAGACATGATTGCTTTTATTAGTATGCTTGAAGTATTACTATTTCTTATGTCAATATAAACTTTTATTTTGAATCATTTGGATCTGAACATTCATGCCACAATAAAGAAAATTACATTGAGAATTATGCTAGGTAGCATTCCACATCAAAAATTCTGTTTTTATCATTTACCTACTCGAGGACGAGCGGGAATTAAGCTTGGAAATGCTGATACGTCTCCAACGTATCTATAATTTTTGATTGTTCCATGCTATTATATTACCCCTTTTGGATGTTTATGGGCTTTATTTTACACATTTATATCATTTTTGGGACTAACCTATTAACCGGAGGCCCAGCCCATATTGTTGTTTTATTGCCAATTTCAGTGTTTCGAAGAAAAGGAATATCAAACAGAGTCCAAACGGAATGAAACCTTCGGGGGCGTGATTTTTGGAACGAACATGATCCGGGAGACTTGGAGTATAAGCCAGGGAAGCTTCGAGGAGGCCAGGAGATAGGAGGGCGCGCCCACCCCCCTGGGTGCGCCCCCTGTCTCGTGGGCCCCTCGTGGCTCCCCCGACCGACTTCTTTCGCCTATATATTCCCATATACCCTAAAACCATCGAATACGAAGATAGATCGGAAGTACCGCCGCCGCAAGCCTCTGTAGCCACAAAAAATCTCTCGGGAGTCCGTTCCGACACCCTGCCGGAGGGGGAATCCCTCACCGGTGGCCATCTTCATCATCCCGGCGCTATCCATGATGAGGAGGGAGTAGTTCACCCTCGGGGCTGAGGGTATGTACCAGTAGCTATGTGTTTGATCACTAGTAGAAAACAGGGCTTTCGTTCGGCCTGAAAAGAGCATTAATCCCGGTTGCATTACGAACCGGGACTAATGTGAGCATTAGTCCCGGTTCGAGCGGCTAGGGCGTCATACATGCATTAATCCCGGTTCAAATGGGACCTTTAGTCCCGGTTGGTGCCACGAACCGGGATTAAAGGGTGCGATGCCCATTAGTACCGGTTCGTGGCACCAACCAGTACTAAAGGTTAGACCTTTAGTACCGGTTCGTGCCACCAACCGGTACTAATGGGGTTTGAGGTATTAGTACCGGTTTGTGGCATGAACCGGTACTAAAGGTCCCATTTTCAAACTCTACCCCCCCTAGTGCATCGCCTTTTCAGTTATGTAAAAAGCAAAAGAAAATGATAAAAACTTCAAAAATTAAAATCCTTCGAGATGTAGTTATGTTACTACATGTACTAGTTAGGAAATTTTAAAAACTTAAATTTGGACATGTTTTGTAAAAAGTGCAGGGAAAATGTAAAACAGCTATAACTTTTGCATACGATGTCAGAAAAAACGTATAATATATCAAAATGTTCAGCATGAAATCCGCATCCGATTTTGACAGCCTATGGCCTGTTTGCAAATTTTTAGAATCCTCAAATTCTAAAAGGAAAAAAAGTTATGCTCCAATTTTAGTTTTTTTTGGATTTTTTGTTAAATCCGGTCAAACTATGGTCAAACTATTTATTCAAGAAGTATTAGTGTTACTAAATAATTGTTCAAGAATATTAGTGTTACTAAATAATTATTTCAGTTTTTTTGAATTTTGGTCAAATCTGGTCAAACTGTGGTCAAACTATGGTCAAACTACTTATTCAAGAAATATTAGTGTTACTAAATAATTATTTCAGTTTTTCTGAATTTTGGTCAAATCTGGTCAAACTGTGGTCAAAGTGCAGTCAAACTATGGTCAAACTACTTATTCAAGAAATATTAGTGTTACTAAATAATTATTATTTTTTAGAACAATAGTTTCAAACTCAAACAGTGAAATGTGTGACTTCATGCTCAAGCTAAATTCCAGAGGGTTAATAGGATTGACATCTTACTATTGTCAGGAAAACAACAAGTGCAGACTTGGAAACGAGGAAGAATAGAACCCGGAAGTTAAGCGTGCTCAGGCTGGAGTAGTGAGAGGATGGGTGACCGTTCGAGAAGTTAGATGATTTGGAAAGATGAGGGGTGATTAGAGATTAGAGGTTAAATTGAGCAGTGATGAGGGGTGATTAGAGATCAGAGGTTAAAATAATTCAGAAATTTGAAAATCAAAAAAATTCAAAAAAAATTCATAAAATTTCCTTTAGTACCGGTTGGTGTTACCAACCGGGACTAAAGGTGGACCTCCAGGTAGCGGCCACGTGGAGGGCCCTTATGAACCGGGACTAAAGGTGGACCTCCAGGCAGCGGCCACGTGGAGGGCCCTTATGAACCGGGACTAAAGGCCCTTATGAACCGGCACTAAAGGCCCTTTTTCTACTAGTGGATCTCTCTATGGCACGATATTGATGTATCGCGAGCTTTGCTATTATAGTTGGATCTTATGATGTTTCTCCCCCTCTACTCTCTTGTAATGGATTGAGTTTTCCCTTTGAAGTTATCTTTTCGGATTGAGTCTTTAAGGATTCGAGAACACTTGATGTATGTCTTGTCGTGCTTATCTGTGGTGACAATGGGATATCACGTGATCCACTTGATGTATGTTTTGGTGATCAACTTGCGGGTTCCGCCCATGAACCTATGCATAGGGGTTGGCACACGTTTTCGTCTTGACTCTCCGGTAGAAACTTTGGGGCACTCTTTGAAGTACTTTGTGTTGGTTGAATAGATGAATCTGAGATTGTGTGATGCATATCGTATAATCATGCACACGGAATCTTGAGGTGACAATGGAGTATCTAGGTGACATTAGGGTTTTGGTTGATTTGTGTCTTAAGGTGTTATTCTACTATGAACTCTATGATAGATTGAACGGAAAGAATAGCTTCATGTTATTTTACTACGGACTCTTGAATAGATAGAACAGAATGGAGAACTTTGAGGTGGTTTCGTACCCTACCATAATCTCTTCGTTCGTTCTCCGCTATTAGTGGCTTTGGAGTGACTCTTTGTTGCATGTTGAGGGATATTTATATGATCCAATTATGTTATTATTTTTGAGAGAACTTGCACTAGTGAAATTATGAACCCTGTGCCTTGTTTCCTACCATTGCGATACTGTTTACGCTCACTTTTATCATTAGTTACCTTGCTGTTTTTATATTTTCAGATTACAAAAACCTATATCTACCATCCATATTGCACTTGTATCACTATCTCTTCACCGAACTAGTGCACCTATACAATTTACCATTGTATTGGGTGTGTTGGGGACACAAGAGACTCTTTATTGTTTGGTTGCAGGGTTGCTTGATAGAGACCATCTTCATCCTACACCTCCCACGGATTGATAAACCTTAGGTCATCCACTTGAGGGAAATTTGCTATTGTCCTACAAACTTGTGCACTTGCAGGCCCAACAACGTCTATAAGAAGAAGGTTGTGTAGTAGACATCATGGGCTAAGGCCACAGCAGGGAGGTCGAATATTGAGTGATGGCAAAATAAGATTAGGCACTTGATGCAGTGCCTAGGGGGCTGGGCTAAAAATGAAAGCAGAATTTATAAGGTGAAAAAAGATAGGCTTATTCACCTGATAAAGGAACATGATCTAAAGGTCGAATCCGTCTTATTAGATGCGGACGAATGAACATCTAAAACGAAGGCTGAGCAGCGATTGCGAGAGCTTCTCACAAAGAATAGATGAAATGGGCACTTAGAGCCAAAGTGCGGGAAATTGTCCAAGGGAACAACAATACCTAGTTTTTTCATCTGATTGCAAATGGAAAACACAAAAAGGAGAAAAAATTCATCTTGACTAGGATGAGGATACAACTGTAGGACACGAGAACCTAAAATTGTGTATCTCTAATTAATATAAACAACTGTTTGGTGGTCCTGAGGACAATTTTGTGTCTATGGACGAGCACAAGGTTGGGGGTATTCCTCAGCTCGAGACAGATGAGAATGAGATTTTATCCGCACCATCCACGGAGAAAGAGGTTTTTGAGGCCATATCAAAGATGAAGAATAATAAGGCAGCAGGCCTGGACGGCTTCCCAGCAGAATTTTATAAGAAGTGCTTGCATATCATTAAGGGCGACCTAGTGTTGATGTTCCATGACTTGTTTAGTGACCATCTACAGCTATTCCACCTAAACTTTGGGATGATAACGTTGTTGCCAAAGAAGGACGAGGCAGTGCACTTTGAGCAGTTCCAACCGATATGTCTACTTAATGTGAGTTTTTTTAATAAAAGTTGGGACTAACCATCTGACACGGATTATAGATAGTGCGCTTCAACCCATTCAGACGACTCTCATGCTGGGCAGAAACACGCTAGAGGGTGTGGTTATCCTACATGAAACACTTCACGAGATCCACTCGAAGAAACTGGACTCGGGGTCTTCAAAGTGGATTTAAAAAAGCGTATGATAAGGTTAAATGGCCTTTCTCCAGCAGACCTTGTGTATGAAGGGATTCGACGATTCGTTTATACAAAAAGGCAGCGTAGGGGTTAAAATGAATGATGATAAAGATCACTATTTCCAAACACACAAGGGTCTCAGACAGGGGGACCCGATGTCTCTTATCTTGTTCAACATTATAGCGGATATGTTGGCAATTCTCATAGGAAGAGCTAAAGAGGACGGTCAAGTAGGAGGGCTAGTACCACATCTTGTTGATGGTGGGGGTGTCCATACTACAATACGTTGATGAAACCATAATTTTCATGGAACATGATTTGGCAAAGGCCAGAAATATGAAGCTTGTGCTATGCATTTTCGAACAATGTCGGGATTGAGGATTAACTTTAACAAAAGTGAACCGTTCTATTTTGGGAGAGCCAAACATGAACAAGATGCTTATAAATAATTGTTTGGATGTGAACTGGGTACCCTACCGTTTTGCTATCTGGGCGTACCAATTCACCATCACAAGCTATCTAACAAGGAGTGGAAATGTATTGCAGATCAATTTGAACAAAAAAACTAAGCTGCTGGAAGGGTAAACTTATGTCATACGGAGGTCAGCTGATACTCATAAACTCACTGCTCATGAGTATGTTAATGTTCAATTTGTCTTTCTTTGAAGTACCTTTAGAGGTACGGAAAAGGTTAGACTTCTATTGATCACGATTATTTTTGCGGAGTGATGAGATAAAGAGAAACTACAAACTTACTAAGTGGGATATCATTTGTAGCCCGAAGGACCAGGGTGGTTTTGAGATTGAGGATTTAGAGGTAAAAAATTTAGGCTTTCTTAGTAAGTGGTTGTATAGGCTTTCTGTTGAGAACGAAGGCATGTGGGTACAAATTTTACGTAATAAGTACCTGCAATCTAAGACCTTGGCCTAGGTTACCGTTAGACCCAATGATTCACCTTTTTGGAAGGGGTTAATGAGAACCAAAGCAGCTTTCTTCAATAGAACAAAATTCATCATTTGAAACGGTAATTGGACTAGATTCTGGGAGGATACATGGTTAGGGGAGACACCTTTAGCCACACAATATCCGTCTCTATAATATTGCACAGCGTAAGGAGGCTTATGTCGCTACAATATTACAGTCTAACCCTCCAAATATTCAATCCTGGAGATCTTTGGTTGGAGACCGATGGGAAGCATGGCTACATCTGGTGAGAAGGTTGATGGACATTCAACTCTTTGATGAGCCTGATAGCATTCACTCGAGATTAACTATGAACAGTATCTTCTCAGTGAAATCTATGTATATGGAAGTTATTGACTCTGGTCCGATTCCTAAATCTATACATATTTGAAAGATCAAAGTGTCGTTAAGAATCAAATTCTTCATGTGATTTGTTCACAAGGAGGTGGCTCTGACTAAAAAGAACTTGGCAAAACGTAATTGGAAAGGTAGTCAAAGATGTAGTTTTTGTGAGCAAGATGAAAACATTAAGCACGTCTTTCTTGATTGTCCGCTGGCCAAACTACTATGGGGTTCAGTCCATATAGCCTTTAATATTACCCCTCGAAACAACATTCACACGTTATTTTGGGACGTGCCTAAATGGAGTAGAGACAAATATTGCGAGACATATTTGGATATGAGTATGCGCATTACTTTAAGCTATATGGAACTGCAGAAACGATATAGTTTTTAACAAACAGACTCATATTTATTTTTTGCAGGTTATCTACAGGGCCACTGCTCGGATTCGTACTGGTCAATATTCACTCCTGCGGAATCCAGAGAGCCTTTGGTTACTGGTCTACCCGACGGAAGATGCTAGCTCGGGATATCTAACTACAACCGGTTTGGATAGCGAGTTAGTAATAGGCTAGGGGTAGTCATCTCGTCCTATTTTTGTTGGTTGTGGCAATTTTTACCTTTTTACTTACATTTTCAGCTCTGAGTGAGCTTTTTCTGGACCACACACTTTCCGATTACTTTGCTTAATAAATGGGCTGCATGCATCACTCTGATGCATGCAGAAGCCGGAGTAATCCTTCTTTTCTAAGAAAGCAACACCATCCATGGCCCTCAACAACACACGAATCACGCTCGTCAGTCTGATACGCTAGAGATAGACTAATTTGCACAAGCTGGACTCCAACGATGGTTAGTCTGCCGGATTCAATTGCATGTGCAGTGACGGCATTACTCCAGCAGAGTACATGCACGGATCACAAGCTTTCATATACAGTAAGGCGGGTCCTAATCAAGGATAAGTCTAGCGAGCGGCCGGCTGCTCGCTTAGCCTACGCGAGCGGCCGGCCTAAACTGAAAAGTTTGTGTCCCCTTCGTAATTAATCATTTTTAAATATCTGTACAGCCATTCCTTCGGTGCATGCGTTTTATTATTTGATGTATTTAATTCGTGGTTTCAAAAACTAAAAAAGCATAACTTTCAAACCGTCCATCCAAATTCAGATCCGTTTTCATCGCTGGAATCCTCGCGACGTGCTCTTCGAAACTAGATCCCGCATGTGGATGTTTCGACGAACCAGTCTTCCTGCCAATTAAACATCAATGTGTGTGCAACAAGACTAGATTGTCGCGCCAACTGAGCCTATGTGTGTGTGCCAAAAAAGTCCTGCCAACTAAACATCAATGTATGTGCAACTAGACTAGATTGTTGCGCCAACTGAGCATATGTGTGTGCAACTAGTGTCCTGCCAACTAAACATCAATGTGT
Source organism: Triticum dicoccoides (assembly GCF_002162155.2). NCBI lineage: Eukaryota > Viridiplantae > Streptophyta > Magnoliopsida > Poales > Poaceae > Triticum > Triticum dicoccoides. The sequence continues at coordinate 768,372,842 of NC_041385.1, forward strand.
GTGCAACTAGACTAAATTACAAGCCAACTGAGCATATGTGTGTGCAACTAGTCTTCCTGCCAAGTAAACATCAATGTGTGTGCAACTAGACTACATTACAAGCACACTACACATCAATGTGTGTGCAACTAGACTAAATTACAAGCCAACTGAGCATATGTGTGTGCAACTAGTCTTCCTGCCAAATAAACATCAATGTGTGTGCAACTAGACTACATTACAAACAAACTAAACATCAATGTGTGTGCAACTAGACTACATTACAAGCCAACTAAACATTAATGTGTGTGCAACTAGACTACATTACAAGCCAACCAAACATCAATGTATGTGCAACTACACTACATTACAAGAGGAGGTTGCACATCGACTTTCGTCGAGGCAATAGACTAGTTGCACATCAAAGTTGTCGTGGTTGCTAGGTTGCAACCTCATACGAAGGTGCAGCTCCAAACATTAGTTTTGGAAAAAAGTTACACGATGTAGTAATAAAATTGCACAATACAGTAATAGAGTTGCACTATATAGCTTCAAAGTTGGCATCAAAAAAAATTCGTCAAAATATACCCATGCGGGATCTAGTTTCAAAGATCTCGTCGCGAGGATTACAATGATGAAAACGGATTTGAATTCCGGCACATGGTTTGAAAGATATACTTTTTTAAATTTTTGAAAACCCGAAATAAATGCAGATGGATATGTCTTTCTCAAACTAAAGGAGCAGTGTGAACACATTTAATGACACGTCTACATGCACTTGCAGATAAACAAATTAACACATGCATGCGCTGTGAGAGCGAGGCCGCTCGTTTTGTCTAAAAAAATGCGCGTGCACTTTGAAGAATATGGGCCTAATCAAACGCTACTCCTTCATATGTCCATATTAATAAAACTACTATACAGACGACAGTCACTGCACGACACGGGAACAGCAACCAAATCCAGCCGTCTGCTTCACTTCAGTGCCAGGTTAATATGGCAAAGTAGTGGTAGCTCTCGAATGTCGACAGAGCACCGTTGCACTCCACCGACGGTCCTCGCCGATTGCAGCATCGATGCCAATTATAGTAAAGTTAAGTGCCTACGTACCGGCTATGACGCCACGCCTTTGTTTATGCTGGGTAACGATCGGTGTCAGATGCTTACGAATCAGAAGGCTGAGGAGCGTAGACCACAACAATGATGATGCACGTGATGTGCGATTGCACGCGTTTTCCCTCTTCCCTTCTTACTTCAGACAAATCTGGAGACTTGCTTGTTAAGCTTTCACAGTCAACCTATCAAAACACAAAAGAAGTTCCCAGTGGAAGCCCTCTCCCGGATCAAGACAAGGAAGGAGAAACCATGTTATCTGACTTTGTCACTATCAGCGGGGGAGTGAATGTGATCTGCACGTACAATTAATCTCTCGAACCAAATTAAGCAATGCATACCCAATTTCTTGATGCCTGCCAACTGCGTACTTGTGCAATTACAGAATAGATGATGGTGAGCTAGACGCGGGGGCGGGGCCATTATGTGGAGGCCTAAAATTTGTTGTTCTTTTTTTTAGAGGAAAATTTTGTTGTTCTTGTAAAGATTCTGAACTTTGTAATAAACATAGTTGTGTGCTTGAACCGAAAATTCTACACTTACGGGGTGCAGTCTACGGGCTGCACTTACAGGTAGACGTGTCCTCCAGAGAATTTCAACTGTGGGGCCTGGTGCTGCCCAGTCAGTTATTGTAACGTCATCCCGTAACTTGCAATCCCGTGAGGTTTGCCTGTAAGGGCCCGTTCGGAAGCTCGCTGGCTTCCCAAACGAGTCAGCTTCTCATGGAGCCAGCGCTACCTAACTTCTCGTGGGAGCAAGCGAGCATTCGGCAGCGGAAAACAGTTTATGGCGCACTGTAGCAAGGGAAAACGGTTCGTGGCGCACTGTAGCGAGAGAAAAACGCTTCCAGGAGGCACTTCGGGAGGGCATTCACACGTAATATCGAGCAACTCCAGCTTCTCGTTTTCAGGAAGCTAGGCGGTCGCTGCTTCTTAGATTTGCACATCGGGCTGCTCGATCTCCAAGAGCGAGCTTCTTGAATCCCGCGCGTTCGGCCAGCTCCTCGCCACTTCCGGAGAAGCGCAGAGCCGGAGCACTTCCGAACGGGCCCTAAGTGTAGCAAATAGCTCGTGCTTGAACCAGTGAAGAGCACTAGTAGAAAAAGGGTCAAACATGAAGCACATTAGTGCCGGTTTGTATTTGAGCCGGCACAAATGTATACATTAGTGCCGGTTCCAACGGCTAGCCGGGCCGCTCTCATTAGTACCGGTTCGTGGCTAACCTTTAGCACCGATTCGTGCCACGAACCGGTACTAATGAGAGTGGTGGCAGGATGTTGTCAGTCTGGGCCCCCTCCAGCACCTTTAGTACCGGTTCTTGGTACGAACCGGTACTAAAGGTCGTCCTACATAAACCCTTTGTCCACCCGAGCTCGCTCTGTTCTTCCCCTTTCCCCTCTCCTCTCTGTTCTTCCCCTCTTCCTCTCGAGCTCATCACATATTTTGCCCAAAATTTGTCAAGATTTGAAGGCCCACATCCATTCAAATGATCACAAAGGTTAGCAACTTTGTCCTTTCATCTCTCATTGCTATATTAGCTCTTGCAATGCTTTATATAGTTATTAATTTGTGAGTTTAGTAATTTGGGAGGAAATATATATATGTGCTAGTATTTGATTTATATGCAATTTGAGGTTAAAATAACACTTAGTTTGCATATGTAGGTGTGGTTTACTTAGTGCCTTCTAAATCTCCGTCGTAACCACCGTCGATCGCCCGCACCGTCCCGTCGCCGGCACCACCTTGTGGTGAGCCTCTTGTTCATGAAATTTTATATAAAAAATTGATGTTTGTGTGATTTGGATATATAGTTACTCGTATAATAATTATCTTACCCGTACGTTGTTTGTTATACATAGTGCCATGGTTTTGATATCCGTCCCCGTCGGCCCTCGTCCTTGTTATGATTCGGATGTGGTATATTCTCTTTTAAAACTATTTGTTGCATTTCGTGTTTATGACAAATTATGCCCATCAAGTTGACATAGATATTTTTATCTAGGAGGTATGTGAACCGGAAATTCCAACCGACCCTATTGTCGAGAGGTTAAATTTAGTTGAAAGAGAAAATGAGTACTTAAAAGAAAAATTGAAAAAAATTGAGGGGGAGAAGATGGAATTGGAGTTGCATGTTGCCGATGTCGTCGATGATCACAAGATCAAGAAGGAGAAAATGCGCTTGAAGATTAGAAAGATTAGAAAATATGCCATCAATAGTGAGGCTTGGTATCTTTATGCTGTTGGATCAATTGTTACCTTAGTTGCGATCTTGATCGCATTTGTTGTTGCATTTAAATGCTTTAGCTAGAGAGTTATTTGTTTGTTGCATTTAAGTGTTGTACGAACTTTATGTATGAACTTGTATTAATTTGGTCTATTCGGTGTTGTGTAATGAAGATGAGCCGGCAATGGATGTACGATTACCGATGCTCTCCCCAGTTCGTTGAGGGCGTGCATACTTTTCTGCTTGCGGCTGAGGCAAACAAGCGGGCGGATGGTTTTATGCCTTGTCCATGTGCTGGCTGTAAGAATGGTCACAATTACTCTACGTCAAGAACCATTCACGTCCACCTGTTTGAGTCCGATTTCATGCCCCACTATAATGTTTGGACCAAGCACGGAGAAAGAGAGTTATGATGGAAGACAATGAAGAAGAAGAGGACGACGACAGCTATCCTGGCCATGGGTTCCCTGAATACGATGATACAACAATGGGGGAAGAAGCTAAGCCGGTAATGCGGGAAGAAGCTGAGCCGGCAATGCGGGAAGAAGCTGAAGAAGAGGCATCAGATGAGCCCATTGATGATCTAGGTCGGGCCATTGCCGATGCAAAGAGAAACTGCGCAAGTGATTTGGAGAAGAAGAAGTTGCAGCGCATGTTAGAGGATCACAAAAAATTGTTGTACCCGAATTGCGTAGGTGACAAGAAAAAGCTGGGCACCACACTGGAATTGCTGCAATGGAAGGCAGAGAATGGTGTATCTGACAAGGGATTTGGAAAGTTGCTGGTAATGATAAAGGATATGCTTCCAAAGGACAACAAATTGCCTGAGAGTACGTACAAAGCAAAGAAGGATGTATGCCCTCTAGGGTTAGAGGTGCAGAAGATACATGCATACCCTAATGATTGCATCCTCTACCGCGGTGAGTACGAGGATTTGAACACTTGCCCGATATGTGGTGCATTGCGCTATAAGATCAGCCGCGATGAGCATGGTGATGTCGAGGGCGAGCGCCCCAGGAAGAAGATTCCTGCCAAGGTGATGTGGTATTCTCCTATAATACCACGGTTGAAACGTTTGTTCCAAAACAAAGAGCATACCAAGGCGATGCGATGGCACAGAGAAGACCGTAAGAAAGACGGAAAGTTGAGAGTACCCGCTGACGGGTCGCAGTGGAGAAAAATCGAAAGAAAGTACGGGAAGGAGTTTGCAGATGATGCAAGGAGCGTATGGTTTGGTCTAAGCGCAGATGGCATTAATCCTTTTGGGGAGCAGAGCAGCAACCATAGCACCTGGCCTGTGACTCTATGTTTGTATAACCTTCCTCCTTGGTTGTGCATGAAGCGGAAGTTCATTATGATGCCAGTGCTCATCCAAGGCCCTAAACAACCCGACAACGACATTGATGTGTATCTAAGGCCATTAGTTGAAGAACTCTTACAACTGTGGAATGGAACAGGTGTACGTGCATGGGATGAGCACAAACAGGAAGAATTTGACCTAAAGGCATTGCTGTTCGTGACCATCAATGATTGGCCTGCTCTCAGTAACCTTTCAGGACAGACAAACAAGGGATACCACGGATGCACGCACTGTTTGGATGATACCGACAGTATATATTTGAATAGTTGTAAGAAGAATGTGTACCTGGGACATCGTCGATTTCTTCCGAGCAGGCATCCCGTAAGAAAGAAAGGCAAGCATTTCAAAGGTAAGGCGGATCACCGGACGAAGCCTCGCCACCGTACTGGTGCTGATGTACATGATATGGTCAAGGATTTGAAGGTGATATTTGGAAAGGATCCTGGCGGACAATCTGTTCCAAAGGACGCTGACGGACGCGCGCCCATGTGGAAGAAGAAATCTATATTTTGGGACCTGCCATATTGGAAAGACCTAGAGGTCCCCTCCACAATCGACGTGATGCACGTGACGAAGAATCTTTGCGTGACCCTGCTTGGCTTCTTGGGCGTGTATGGGAAGACAAAAGATACACATGAGGCACGGGAGGACCAGCAACGTATGCACGGAGAAGACGGCATACATCAGGGTCATGCAAGCTACGCTCTTACCAAAGAAGAGAAGGAAATATTCATTGAATGCCTACTCAGTATTAAGGTACCATCTGGCTTCTCGTCGAATATAAAGGGAATAATAAACATGGCAGAGAAAAAGTTCCAGAACCTAAAGTCTCATGACTGCCACATGATTATGACGCAACTGCTTCCGGTTGCATTGAGGGGGCTTCTACCGGAAAACGTTCGATTAGCCATTGTGAAGCTATGTGCATTTCTCAATGCAATCTCTCAGAAGGTAATCGATCAAGAAATCATACCAAGGTTACAGAATGATTTGGTGCAATGTCTTGTCAGTTTCGAGTTGGTGTTCCCACCATCCTTCTTCAACATCATGACACACGTCCTAGTTCACCTGTGCCAAGAGATTAACGTTTTGGATCCTGTATTTCTACACAATATGTTCCCCTTTGAGAGGTTCATGGGAGTCTTAAAGAAATATGTTCACAATCGTGCTAGGCCAGAAGGAAGAATCTCCAAGGGCCATCAAAATGAGCAGGTCATTGAGTTTTGTGTTGACTTTATTCCTGACCTTAAGCCGATTGGTGTTCCTGAATCGCGGCATAAGGGCAGACTGGATTACACGTGAACAAAACAGGAGTTTCGCCTGCTGGTTGCAGACACGTACCATGCATGACACCTCTATTGAAGATGACCTGTACTTGCTGTCCTAGTTACCATCTTCGAATATAATGACTTTCAAAGGGTACGAGATAAATGGTAATACATTTTACACGATCGCCCAAGATAAGAAGAGCACCAACCAAAACATTGGTGTCCGCTTTGATGCAGAAACCAAGACGGGAAAGGAAACATATTATAGTTATATACAGGACATATGGGAATTTTACTATCGACGTGGTTTAAAGGTCCCTTTGTTTCGGTGCAAATGGATCAATATGACACGAGGCGGGGTAACGAAAGACCCGCAGTACGGAATGACAACAGTGGATCTCAACAATCTTGCGTATGCAGACGAACCATTCGTCCTAGCCAATGATGTGGCACAGGTTTTCTATGTGAAGGACATGTCTACCAAGCCAAGAAAAAGAAAAGATAAGGAAGCGAATGCATCGTACGATGAGCCAAAGCGGCACATAGTTCTTTCTGGGAAGAGAAACATCGTGGGAGTGGATGACAAGACAGACAAGTCAGAAGATTATGAAAAGTTTGATGAAATTGCTCCATTCACAGTGAATATTGACCCGAGCATCCCGTTAAATGATGAAGATTTTCCATGGTTACGGCGCAAAGGAACACACGCGAAGAAAAAGTTTCACACCCAAAGATCTGGGATGTGATCGGCTTCACTAGCTATCATCACTTTCTTCTGTGTTTCGCACCGAGAGGGGAATCTCTGTAATAGTTAGGGTAGTTATGTGTTTTAGCATTTGAAACGCGAAGAAATTTTATGTGCAAACAAATTCTTTCATGCCTTTACTGTTTTTAAAGTTAAGTTATTCACAAACTAGTGATTCACACTAATTTTAAATAATTCAAAATTTAAAATATTCAAATTTGAAAACTACGGGCACTAACAGAAAGTTTGTAATTTTTTGTACCTAAAACAAAAATGTTCACAAAGAAACTCTAAATACACAAAAAAACACAAAAATAAATAAAGCAAAAAAATAATAAAAAAAAGCCCTAACAGAAAGTTTGTAATTTTTTGTACCTAAAACAAAAATGTTCACAAAGAAACTCTAAATACACAAAAAAAACAACACAAAAATAAATAAAGCAAAAAATAAAATAAAAATAAGCCCGCCTACTAGGCCAGAGCGGCCTGCATACGACTAGAAACCCAACCTGTAGTACGGGCAGGATTGAGGCCCGCAAAGGCCAAGTGGGCCCACAGGGCTGCAAAGAACACGTAGGCCCAGTAAGCCTGCTTTGGAGAGGAGCTCGAGAGAGTGACCGCATGGGGGTTTATAAACCAGTGCGGTCGCCCCTCGGCTAGCGAGGTGGGACTAAACTTGCCGCACCGCACCTGCGCCAGCGCACCCCCTTTAGTACCGGGTCGTGGCACAAACCGGTACTAAAGGGGGGCCTTTAGTACCGGTTTGTGCCACCACCCGATACTAAAGGGGGTCGCTTCCCGCCGCTTGGCCTGGCCAAAACAGGCCTTTAGTACCGGTTGGTGGTTCCAACCGGTACTAAAGGTGCCTTCTATATATACAACGGCTACGAAAATTTCAGTTTCCCTCTCTGTTTGTTCCTCTGTTTCCGTCTCCGTCGCCGTCGCCGTCGCCCTCGATTGTCTCCGTCGCCGCTCGTCTCCGTCGCCGCCCCCGTCCCCGTCGCCGCCCTCGTCTCCGTCGCCGCCCCGGGCCCGTCCCCGTCGCGCCGTCCCCGTCCCCGTCGCGCCGTCCCCGCCGTTGCCTCGCCGTCCCCGTCGCCTCGCCATCGCCTCGCCGTCGCCGTAGCCCGCTGTGAGCCCTCCCCGAGCCCGTACACACACACACAAGCATGTTTAATTAATTTAGATAATTAGTCTTTAATTAGTTTAGATTATTTAGATTATTATTTTGTATGTTTAATTAGTTTAGATAATTAGTGTTTAATTAGTACACACACACACGTATTTTGTATGTTTAATTAGTTTAGATTATTTAGATTATTATTTTTCACTATTATATATGTATGAATGCATGTTAGATGGATATAATTAGTGTTTAATCATTTAGAAATTAGTGTTATATAGAAATATTAGAAATTAGTGTTATATAGAAATGTTAGAAATGTTAGAAATTTTAGTGTTATTTAGATTATTTAGATTAGCATAATTAGTGTTATATAGAAATGTTAGAAATTTTAGTTATCAAAATCCAATCATTAAAAAATTGTTACTTTTTGCGGGCATATAGCTAGTATTTGTTCTCGACGATGCCCGGCCCGCATCCTCGCCGTCGACCCGTCCGCGACGACGTCCAGCCGACCCATGTCCGGGACTGGGCTCCGCCGGGCTGGCACTGGGAGGTGCTGCCTGGAGGGGCGCGCCGCTTGATGAGGAACCCGGCCCCGGGTCCCGTCGTCGATCCTGATCTCGTTTGGTGGCGTTCGCGTGGGCCAGTTTCGGTGCGGAGGGACCCGGCCCCATCGGAGGTGGTACGTCGCCGTGTTAGGGAGGAGGACGAGCACGTCCATCGGTACATGGTTGCGTTAGAGGGCGGCAGGTTCTCCAATACCTGGCAGTATCTTCGGGGATATCACTTCAGCTATGATCCTGTGAGGGTTCCTTCTCTTTGGATGTCCACCGCCCGCACCGCAGGAACCGCGAGTGTTCTAGATTCTTCTGTAGTATTCAATCTTTAATTAGCTAGCCAGTGATGTACTATTCAATATTATATATTATTCGAGACGATGTATTCGAGATTATATCTATTATTCTAGACGAAGTATTCGAGATTATATCTATTATTCGAGACGATGTAATTTGAATACTAAATTGTTTTATATTTCTTTTGAATTAGTTAAATAAAAGCTATGGCAGAAAATACCGACAGAGAGGGAGAACAGACCATGTTCGATATGATACGCGGGCCAAATGATGATCAGAATGAAGAAGATTATGACGGCTCCGAATTTCTAAACAACACCGGAGAGGGTGATATGATATTCGATCGCGATGACCGAATTGATGAAGTCATGAACTACGATTATGACGATGACGAAGAACATGTTGATCCTGAAACAACAAAGACCGGCGAGGTATATATATTTATATAAGCAGGTATTTGGTGATCATCACATGTTTTAAATGACTTGAAGATATATTAACGAATCTATCTTTGTTCTTTCAGCCATCCGGATCGAGCAAATCTTCAGGCAAAAGGACGAAACGAGGCCCGAACAAAAAGTTGAAGAAGGGCGTAAAGTACAATATCGAGGCAATCAGACCTAGTGGCGAACCATTAGCGCCTAAGAAGATAGCGGACAAGTTCGTTCGTCAGTGCGGAGTTCTTGTGAAGGACCAACTCCCGATCTCCCTTCAAGAATGGAGAGAGCCAGCAAAAGACAAAAGACAAAAAGACAAAGAGGACGCTGCTCCATGTCCAGATGTTACTTTTGTGGACAAGAATCAAAAAGATCTGCTTTGGGATACTCTCATGGAACATTTCACCCTACCAGATCATTTCACAGAAGCAGATGTGCAGAAAGTCAAGGACGCTGCTCTTATGAAGATGGCGGTTGCATTCAAGAACCACAAGAATCGTGAATGGGACAAGTACGTCAAGGGAGGAAGGAAGACTCCAGTATTCGAGGGAACACTAGAGAACCAACATGCTCATTGGGACGATTTCGTGAAATTCAAGGATTCGGAATTAGCTAAGGAACGGTCGAGAATAAACAAGAAGAATGCCGAAAAAAAGGATAAGTTCCATAAGCTGGGGCCAGGTGGCTTTGCGGTGGCAATGGCTAAGTGGGATAAGTCTGAGAAAGAGATGGAGGATGCAGGTGCCACTCCGGTTACTAAGAGCTGGCCCCCCAGGGTCAGGACTTGGTTCTATGCGCATGGGGGGGAGTTGGACCCGAAGACAGGCAATGTTTCGACGAGGGCAAGTCTGAAGGGAGCCGACGATGCGATACTTGTTGCAATAGAAGAGGCACGATCGGGGGTGTTCCAGCCCAACAGAGAGAACGACGAGCTTACGCGTGCCCTGGGAAATCCTGAACACCCAGGAAGAACACGAGGCAAGGGCGCTATTCCGTGGTATGAGGGGTTCTCAGACTGGAACACCGACTACAGAACCCGTGCGAGAAAGAAGATTGCGGAGGAGAAGAAGAGGAAGATGGAGGAGGAGCAGAGGAAGCGGGACTATGAACGCCTTCAAGGCCTAGAAGCAAGTCAAGCGGAATTGGTAGTCAAATTCCAGCGGCAGCAGGAGCAGATCGACTCACTTACCCAGCAAAGGGGGTCTCAGCAGCTGCAGCAGCTAGCGAATGATCCAGCATTGGATAGCACCGCCCCATCCATGCCGAGAAGCAGCGTGGGTTCCGCCCCGGACGACGCAATGCTGGGTAGATGTGGATGACATCACGGAGAACACTAGCTGCGAGCTACACGTCAAAATGAAGAACATATCCATGAAGGTGGCGGACGCCGTTGCTTTTACAAATCCCCCGAGGCAACCTTCCATTGCAACCCGATTCCAGCGGGCTATGCTCGAGTCTTGGTTGATGAGGTGGTGGACCCATATTCGGAGCTAGAGCTTGACTATCCTGGAGGTGACGACGAGCACTTTCTCAGAGACGCCAAACATCGTATCATCCTATGGAAAAAGGATTGCATCATCATTCGAAGGCCACCGACACCGCGTCAGCCGACTCCTCGTCGAAGTCCGCCACCGAGTCAGCAGTCTCCCGCTCCTGCAAGTCCACCAAGTCCGGCAAAGTGTCAGGCCACTCCTCCTCCAAGTCCGGCAAAGTGTCAGGCCACTCCTCCTCCTCCAAGTCCGCCACAGCATCAGACATCCACTCCTCCTCCAAGTCCGGCACAACCTCAGGCCACTCCTCCTCCAAGTCCGGCACACCTTCAGGCGGCCACTCCTCCTCGTCCAACTCAGCCCCGTCAGCCGTCTCCGCCGCCTCAGCAATCACAGAAGAGACACCCCGCAGCTATGGTGCGTAGCGGTACGAGTCGATGTAGTACAGGAAGTATAGGCGGAGGCAAGCGATATAAATATGGTCCAAGCCTCACGCCTCTTCCGCAGAGGGCTTATGACAGGTCCGAGGAGGAAATCGCAGCCATATCGAAGTCCGAGGTGGAAGCCCATTTTGCACCGAAACCGCCACCGCCGCCAAGGGAGAAAGTGTCTGAGGAAACGATTGACCACTTCATTCGTATGGCTCAACCACCGGCTCCCGAGCCTGTTGACACAGACTATGAGCGCCACATCAGGAAGTTAAATCAAGCACGTGTACGTAAGGAGGTGAGCTCGGGATCGAGCAAACAAGAAGCAGCTGTCAAAAAATGCGGGAAAACCATTCCCCAGCTGGGAGAACAGGCGGCGCAATCGATCCCCTCGCTTGTTGTGCCAATAACACGTGACAGTACGCGCGCCCAATATTATTGTGGGCAAACAGTTTACGTTTCTGAGGTGGGCAATGTGGTAATAACGGAGGAGCATATAATGCAGGCTGAAGTTCTCAAAATCACTGTTGGACAACTCCTCGAGATCGAGCCCATGCCTGTGCTTAGAGAGGATGAAATAAAACGGAAATATGTCCGGGGCCAACCCTTGGTCGAGCCAGACAAGGTCAAGAACCTCCCAACGAGAATGTATGAATTGCATCAATGGTACATGAACATTACCAAGATTTCCAATCGATTGTCCCTCATGGTGAATGTCAAGGAGGATCATTACTACCATGAGAAAACTGTGTCCGTTGAGTATTCTGAACTGTTTCAGTTATACAATCAAGACGCATTCGACAAATCTATCGTCAGTTGCTATTGTCTGTAAGTGATTTCTTTCTGTAATTTAAGTCTCAAGCTAGCTGTAGTGATCCTTATCATTACCTGTAATTATCCTCACTATATTCTTTTGTGTGGTATTATATGCAGGATGAAGATGTATGAAATGAGAAAAGGTGGACGCTATGGCATTGGGTTCATTGACCCAAACACCGTTAATGAATACACATGGAAAATAGATGAACGTCATCAAAAGGCCGTAGAGGACAGCATGCTAGAGTTCTTGAAGCGCCTCAAATACAATAAAGATATACTACTTCCTTACAACTTCCAGTGAGTCACACTGTCTTGTACTACAAATTCTCTGTTTTTGCCTACTAGCTAGCTACATGTTTTTGCTTACATATGCCCGCTTAATTAAGACATGCAAACGTGTGTGCATACAGATATCACTGGGTCTTGTGTATCATTAAAGTTGACGCCAGAATAGTTGAAATACTGGACTCACTACTCAAAGAAAAAACAGACTATAACATCTTGTTTGAGATAGTTAACAGGTAATTTCAATCATTATTAACTATATATCTCGGCCTATTTAGTTCGTCATTTCATGATATGAACCATTTAATAACCCCTTTATTCATTTTCTTTTTCGGCGGGCAGGGCTTGGGCAAGGTTCATCAGGGTTACGGACGGCGAATGGAAAGAAAAACTTAAATGGGGAAGACCCAAGGTAAGTAATTAAGTAGTACTAGCTAGCTAGCTAGCTGCCATCTCTTTAATTATCATGCTTGATTAATTATTATCTGATCAAATTCCATTCTCGTAAAGGCTCTGAAGCAGGCGCAGGGGACTGATCTGTGTGCATTCTGCGTTTGCGAGAACATTCGCATGATGGCATCCGAAAGGAGCAGATCTCAAAGACAGGAATGGGTACGCTTGTCAAAACACTATTCACAATTTTTACACCATTATCGATATCTAGTCACACAACTAATACACATGCATATTGATCTCCTTCTTAATAGTTCAGAGAGGTGCGGGCGAAGCTCCTAGAAACGGAGCGCGTAGAAGCACTTCAAGAGGAAATAGCGGGATTTTTGCTCGACCAGGTCATAAATCCGAAGGGAGAATACTATTACCCGCTACCGCCCCAATGAAAACCACTTCCAATTGTCATCATGCTCCGAAGGCACCAATTAGGCTATAATGCCACTGGCTCCGAAGGCAACATGCATATGTAGGAGAAATTGTATATAGCTATCCATGTGTGTATGTGTAAATTAATTAATATGATGGTTTGTGAGACATTGATGATATATATATATGCATGATTGGTTCTACTAGAAAT
>NC_041385.1:768386166-768419204 GCF_002162155.2 Triticum dicoccoides
TATATGCATAACGTGTACAATGTGTAGTATCGTAAAATACCAGCAAACGAAAAAGAATTAAAATGGAAACACAAAATTAAATGAAAAAGAAATCGCAAAACTAAAACCCCCCAAATCTTATAGTACCGGTTGGTCTTACCAACCGGTACTAAAGGACTCCAGGCACCTGGAGCTGGCTCGTGCCACGTGATTTTCCTTTAGCATCGGTTCGTGCTAAACCGGTACTAAAAAGGGGGGCCTTTAGTGCCCACACTTTAGTGCCGGTTATGGAACCGGCACTAAAGGGCCTTACGAACCGGTGCTATTGCCCGGTTCTGCACTAGTGGAGGTTCGGAAATTTTTATATGGAAAATGTATGTGCCCTGAAATGAAAGGGCAAATCGTCTCCCATGCAAAAGGAATATAAGAAACACCAAGGTTGCAACAGTTTGAGTTCCCAAGCGGCAACGATGGTTTAATATTTCGGTAACATAACAATTTTGACCTCACCCAAATTTCAGTGGGAAAAATTCTGGATTTTGATCCATCAACTTCATCGGATTATTCAAAAAAAATTGACCTGATTTAATTTGCTCTAAAATTAGTTTAAATCTGGCTCTAAATTGCAAACTTAATTACAAATATTTCGGCGCTCACCGAAATCTCAGGAGTTTCGTCGAAATTTTGTTGAAATTTTAGCTATGTGCAATTCTAAACACTACAATTGATAACTGGTAACAGAAGGAACATGCAAACGCGAGGGAAAAGCAGAGATCGATGAACATGCCCTTTTTTAATACGAACCCACGGGATAACAATAATATTACACATATACATGCATAACAAGAGAAATTTATTATTTAATCTGCAGAAAAACACATAAAATTGCTGCTCGTACAATCTCCCAACCCTCACGAGTAAACTAACACAGCAGTACATATACCCCAAAAAAAAGTACATAAACCGAAGTGGTAATGTAATGTGGAATAGGAAGCAAAAAAGGTACCAAATGGCAGAGCACTCCACGTCACACATACAGTGCAACGAACAGATTAACCAAAGTAATTAAACGACCAAATCAACCAGCCGCCGGCCGGCGATCGATACTTGTAGGTACGTCTAGAATCGGTTCATGAGGCCCTTGAACCACTTCTTCACCCCGCCCTCCGCGCCGTTGTGGTGGTGGTGGTGGCGGCGGCCGCCATGGCCGAAGCTCCTTCTCATGATCGCCTCGCTCAGCTTCCTAGCCAGTTCTTCCACCTCGTCGACCTCGTTGTCGCTGTCGTGCGCGTGGTGGTGGTGGAAACGTCGGAACAGCTTCATCTTCGGGCCTTCGTCCTTGTTCTGCTGGTGGCCGTCCTCCTCCTCCGCGTCCTGCTCGTGGTGGTGTCGAAGATGGTGGCGGTGGTGGAAGCGCCCGAACAGGTTCATGCTCGTGCCTTCATCCTTGTCCTGCTCGTGGTCGTCGTGCTCCTCCCCGTCTTGCTCGTGTTGGTGGTGAAGATGGTGGCGGGGGTGAAAGCGGATGCCGTGGCGGAACCTCCTCAGCATCTCCACCTTCCACGCGTTCGCTGCCTCTTCCTCGTCGCCATGAAACAGCTTCTCTGCGGCGTCGGTGTCCGGGCGTGAGTCGGGGTCAGGCTCCGCGACCGCCTCCAGCTCCGGCACACTAGGCTCTTGCTGTTCCTCGCGGGCAAGCTCGGTGGGCACGACGACGTCGACGGCGGGATGGACACGAGCCTCGCCCGAGCCGGAGAACGCGCCCCGGTGGTGGGAGAGGCCGTGGTGGCGCGTCCACCAGAGGTGACGGTGGAGGTGGCAGGGGCGGCGGTGGGAGGGGAGCCGGAGCATGCCCTCGTCCACGGCAACGGCCGTGGTGGGCAAAGCCGGAAGGGTCACCTCAGCAACAGCAGCCTCCGCCTGATCATCTTGGGTGAGGAGGACGGAGTTGGATGAACCCTGGTCGTCGGAGATGGTCTCAAGGACGCGGCACCTAGCGACGGCCAGGAGGGATAGTAGGAGCACGGCGAGGGTGGCGAGACGGGCCATTGTAGCAGGAACAGAAGGTCTGTGCAGGTGGAGTCAGACGGGAGCGGACCGGGGCATTTGTACTGGAGGGGATTAGGGGAATCGCACTGGAGTATTTGGTCAATGGCCGGTTGGCTTGAAAATAAAATTTCAGGATGCGAAGTGATAAGTTTTTGATATCATGGCTCACCTAACAAGGTTAGCCCTTAATTAGCTGTAGGCGTTATAGTTAACTTATTATTATTCAGTTTTGCTAAGTCTTAGTCCACTGAGACCCGTCGATGGTATCCTATATTCAGGTATGTGAATTTTTTTCCCTTTCATGTTATGTCACTCGATTGAGACTTGATTAAATCTCAGTCGACTCAGACCTAGCCCTAAGAGCATCTCCAGCCGTTCGGCCTCCCAGGGCGCCGAAAAAGGCCGGTCTGGGGGCGAGCCGACGCTAGATCGGACCTGGGGTTTGTTTTTTCCCAGTCACGCGCCCAGGCGCCGCCCCCTAAGGTGCTCCATATTCGAAAAACATTATTCCCGCTCAAAGAAACATCAAACCGGCGATCATCGCAATAGTTCGTCGAGTCGGTGTCACAGTTCAGCGATCAAAATAAAAAAACATGCAGTAGTTCGGCGCACAAAAAAGGAAGGGCGCGGAAGGAGTACATCAAGCGTCGAGCTCAACTTCTGGCGGCGTAGTCGTCGTTGTACGCGGGCTTGGAGGAATCGACGCAGCTTCCGGGCTGTTCGGCGCGTCTTCTGTGCTGCTGGGCGCGGCGGAGGCATCGTCGGTGGGACTGGGCGTCGCGGAGGCGGAGACATCATCGTCCCTGGTCTCGTCGTCATCATCGGCAGCCGCCTGGTTGGGCGTCGGCGTCGGCGTCGCCGGTATCTGGTTCAGGATGAGACCGCGCTGGGCCAAGAACCACACCTTGAGATTCTCGTTGCCGCTCTGGAGCATGTCAGCGCCGCCCATCAAGAAGGCGAGGTCGTTGTTCCTCTTCTTGGCATCTTGAGCTTGGAGTTTCGCGGCGGCGTTGGCGCGGAGCAAGTCGAGTTTGACAGCGGGAAAAAGTCTTCCAGTCGCCGACAGAGCGGCCCCACGCCTCTTTTCGTTTCCGCCGGCGCGCCCAGACAACACCCGGTCCCTTGGGTTTGAGGCAGGACTGCCGGCTCTGGATTTCGGCCAAACGGGCGCTAAACGAGATCCTGGGGGCGCGACTAGGCCGATTTTCGGCCACCGGCGCTAAAAATTCGCCTGGAAGTCCTGTTGGGGGCGCGGCTGGAGATGCTCTAACTTATTGTATTTATTCCATCATATATACCGGTGGTGACCCTTCCCTCAATAGAAAAGAATCGGTGACACTATGCTACATGTGCATGAATATTTTCTTGCTTCCAAACAATGGAACTGAAAGCTATGTTTTTCTTATATTAGCTGCATATATAATTAGATGTCGATATAGCAAAATAAATGGAAATTTTAGTGCATGATTGCACCCTTCCGTCCGACGAGTCCACTGTGTACCGTCGAGAGACGAAGCAGTGTGTGTCGACCGGGTTCAATTGCGCAGTGACGTCAATCATCTCACCATCTTGAATAAAAAAATGAGGCGAAGATCGAGGCCTACGTTGTGCTGGCAAAAATAATTAGCTACGCTCTAGCTAAGCAAAGCTTAATTAACTACTACCGGGGTACGTATCAGGCTAACGTGCGTGTGGCGTGTGCCATCTTTGCTCCTGCATCCATGCGAACCCCGGTGCTAATCAAGCTGCTTTAGTCCAGGAAGGACGCACCATTCTAGGCCGGCTCATGTGCCGTTTCTTCTATTTTTTTCAAGTTTTTATTGGTATTTTTCTTTTTTTATCTGTGAAAAGTAGGTTTTCTCTTCCTTCCTTTCCTTTCTACGTTCATTTAATCAGTTTCTCTTTTTATTATATATACATTCATTTTCAAGTACCCGATGAACATGGTTTTAATATAGAATGATTTTTTTTAAATGTGTTATGATTATCTTCTGAATATACGACGAACATGAACATTCTATTATTTGTGCAATACTCCCTCCTAAACTAATATAAGAGCGTTTAGATCACTACTTTAGTGATCTAAACACTCTTATATTAGTTTACAGAGTGAGTGTATTTTTCTGTTTTTCAAACTGAACTAAAATTTTATAAAATTGTGACATATAATAAACAAATAAAGCAAGGCTCGAAAAGGACATGACCACAGACCTGTTGCACCCCGGATGGGCTATTCTTCTCATATCCCTCTCGGCCTCTCGGCACTAAAGTGTAGAATAGGGCGAGGATTCTCTTGGATTTGCCATGTGGGGTACCACAACGTTTTTTTTTTTAAAAAAAACCACAACGTTCTTAAACGCCACCTATCGCTTATTGTAAGATATAGCCCACACTTGCCTAGAGCCGAGCCTACCTGGGCTGGCCAAAGACTCTGTGGTGGTTAGCGTGCTAGTTACGCAGTTTTCTTTGCTTTTTGTGTCAAGTTTTTTGTGATCCAGCTTTTTTTTTCTGGTTTTCTATGATTTAGCAGGTCTTTCTTAGGGTTTTTCGTTCTTACATTTTTTTAATTTTTATATTTTCATGGTTCCCTTTTTGTTTCTACTAGTACAAATGCCCGTGCGTTGCAACGGGCAGAAAAAATCGTAAAACCTGCTCTGTGTGCCATTACACGACATTTCATATATGTAGTTTTGATTAACATCGGTAATAAGATTACAATATTATCGCTTTTTGAAGCATGAAGTATGGACGTGAAAAAACCACCTTAATGTCTTTAATCTGATGGAAGAGTAAGGGTGCATGAAATAGTCTGTCAATCGGTTTTATTTTTTACTTTTCCAAAAACACAAATATTAATTTATTTTTTGAAAATTTGAACATTTTATAATTTATGATTTTTTATTAGAACTAAAACATGTTTTCAAGACAAACATTTTTAACACATGATTTTTTAAGAATTATTATTTTTTATTTTTATGAACAATTTTAAATGTTTTGAAAAGGGACATTTTTGGGGGAATTTTGAGAATTTTTAAAAAAGCGTGAATTTATTATAAAAAATGTGGATTTTTTGAAAGGGAAAACAAACTGAAACACTCTTTATCTTAAAAAACACACACACAATGTCCGTGGTTAAGAAAAAAAAGATTGATGGTATCTGCACAATGAAGCATCAAGTTGAGAAAGTCGTAAGGATTTTCTTTGTTGGCGCCTCCTTCAACTTAGCATTATCATTGGTGGAAGAGGAGTGGTGTATCTGTTTTTAGTGGGATATACAGAGGGTCGAACTAAGTTTGCATTGATAGCTAGATGTTTGTGGTGACTTTATCAATCTGAAGACTCGGCTGAGTCTCTCTAGGGTGAGTGCGTATGTATGTTTGTGAGTGCCTATGTTTGTACGTGTTTTTCAAAAGAAGATTTCCTTTAGCCTTTGTATGCTGCAATTTAATGCGCTGTGCATTGCACTGAAAAAAAAAGCATCATATTTTTAGTGACTCATTCACAATGACACTTTTCATGTTCGACACCGTGGTTGGTGTCCACAATTCAAAAAATTGATGAAGCCGCATCCATATCTTTGATGGCGTCTCCTTCGGCATTGTACCATCACCGAACGGAAGAATTGTGGTGCATTGAAGTAGGATTGTTTATATAAAATTTGTTTGTTAATATTCAAAAGCAAACAGGTTCGTGAAAAGGAAGTTCCTCGCTCCGCTGACGGCCGAGTTGACGGTCGCCTCCCTCTCAAGCTGCGGCTGGAGAGTGTGTGTGTGGGGGGGGGGGGCTTGGATCTGTGCCTGACGCGTGTTGATAGTAGGGTAGCGGTCCCCGGCGGTGCTAGCGAGGTGGTTGTGCTGGTGTCGTGGTGGAATAAGGTTGTTGGAGTTCGATCCCCATCCCGGCGAGGTCCTATGTGGCGGAGTCGGCGAGCTTCCGGCATGGTTTCCTCCTCGATCAGTCGGTCTAGTGAGGTTTGGTTCTCCTGGTGTGGTCTTTCATGGCGGAGGTGATGGTCGGATGTGGGAAATTTGGTCCCCTGCTTCTCTCTTCGTCGTGGTAAGGTGGTTCCTCTCCTTGCCATGGGTAGTTGGGGGTGATGTGGCGGTGCGTCGGTGGATGCCGGCGGCGCATTTCGTCGTATCTTCAGGTGTTGTTCGTGGACCTCTAAACTATGTTTCTGCCGGCATGGTCAAGCGATGGCCGTTCTACCTTCTTCTGGCATGTTGGTTTTCGACCGAGGCTGGTGACTTCCCGTCCGTGTTTCAGTCCGTCTGCAGGTTTCAAGATCGCGCTGGCTCTGTGTGGGAGCGGCGGCAACGGCAGCAGCGGCACGCCCTCAGCCCGCACGGTCGGCTCCTCAGGGATCTGTTTGTAAGTTTCATTCTTGTGGGGGTGCTTTGTACCATTGGCTTGTTTTAATATAGTTCGGAGGTATTTTTCGCAAAAAAAAGCAAACAGGTTTAGTATTTTTTTTAGGAAATGTTGGTTTTTTTTTGTTTGCAAGACTATATTGTGTTCCTTTTCTAAGTCACTGATCTAAAACGCCTCTTCCTGTCGTCATGTGTCCTACGGCGTGACGCCTTATCCCCCCTCCCCCTCGTTCCCCACCGCTGAAATCTTATCCTCTCGACCTCTCGCCCCGATTCTTCCTCTTCTTCCCCTTCCCTCTCACTTTCCTCATCTTCATTCGCCAGGCAACTGTGTCGACGGAAGACGCTGGAGACGATGCACGGCAGGGTGTCTTGCTGCGAGAAGCTTCCGTCGTCCGGGCGCGCTTCGATGCTGCCAGAGGAGGCGCTGTCGTGCTCGCCTACACGCGCAAGCTGCGGGTTTTTGCAATGCAGGGGCTCGTTGCTGCTAGCCCGCACGAGCTGGCTCCAAGGGCCGGGCGCTACAACTTGAGGAGCTCCAAGCTGACTACCTGTTGTGGCTCTACGGAGTTACTCATGCGACGCGGTGAGTGCTGTTTTGGTGGCTGGAGACGCTGTGCGTGCGGGGATGGAAGTGATCTTGTGGTTCTGTCATCAGCGAATCTAGTAGCCCAAATCATACTGTGTATTGACACATTTTCTATTTCTCAAGGGGCCGTCCGTCCTCCTGCTGATTGGATTGTGCTTCTTCGTTCTGTTCCCTTCTTCCTCTAGTTGTTGATGCCTCAAGCAGCCGCTGCCGATTATGTGCTTGTAGTTGTTTCTTCAGTTCCCTTCCTCTGCTTGTAGATGCCTCAAGCAGCTGGTGTATATAAATTGATCCTATTGATTACAAATGAGCGAGGAGATACTATTTATTCTGATAATAAACCTACTTTTACAGCAAAACCACGCAAATCCCCCCTTCTTCCCACTCCAGCAGCCCGGCCTTCCTGCCTCCGACCGCGCTTGGAGAGGAGCTCTAGCTATGCCACGAGCAGGCCATCCCAGCAGCTGTCGCCGCCCCTTTGTCCTTCTCTCTCTAGGCTTTTTCCTTCTCCTTCTTCTCTTTGTCACTAATCTTTGTTTTCTACGGGGAAGGAAGTAGCCATGGAACAACCCCGCCGCCCTGGAGCTCGCCTCGCCTCCGGCCCACCACCTCTCCGTCAGCCTCGTGCTCCTCCGCCTTGATCCGTCCGCCCCGCCGCTGGATCGGCCCAGACCACTAATCAAGAGTCGCCTCTTTCCTGTCCTACGGTCGGGAGGAGGAGGGCCGAGAGGAGCGCCCATTCATCCGCCGCCTTGGAGCTCGCCCTGCCTTCGGGCCGCCGGCCACCTCTCCGTCGGCCTCGATCCGTCCGCCCCGCCGCCCAGACCACCAACCAAGCGCCGCCTTTTGAATGTCCTGTGGTCGCAGGTCGAATAATAAAAACTGCAGGGTCCTTTATGTAAAAACGAATCGTTTTTTCAGATTAGCCACTTAAAAATAGGACCGCAGGTCGAATTCTCACAAACAGATGGACTTTTATGCAAAATCGTTAGCGACGGCATACGGGCAGAAACCCAATTCTCTTTATTATTAGGTAAAGATAAAGATAAAGATTTCTTGGTAATTAAAAAACATTTTAAACATAAATTTATTTTCTTCTTTTCTATAAAAATATAAAGTATAGACAATAATTCAACAAGAAACGAGTATTTAAAAATGCTCATCTAATATTACCCTAATTTCTTAAATCACATGAACTTTTTAATAAAAGAATTTCTTAATTACACTTTTTAAAACGTAACAAACACTTTTTTTCATTACATGAAACTTTTAAAAAAAGTTCAGGTATACGCCTTGAAGATTGGATCGCAGCAAGAAACCGTCAGACATTTTTTGCTCATGAATTGAACAAATTGACATAAATGCCATCCAATACACATGCCAACCACATATCCCGGTGCACAACGCATGCCAAATCACTCTTCATCTAGAAATGATTCAAATGTCCAGACCATATTGCCTTCAATCTGAATGTTCTCCAGATATATATCACTTGACAAACAATCAAAAGTACAACATGGAACAAACAATAAGAAGTTTTTGTGTTGATAAATCTGCAACAGGTAGATCATGAATTCACAACGACAAGAGGCCCCAGTCCCCATGACTTAACAAAATGAAGCGGGCAACTCGTCTGTTAGAACTTGCATCTGGAGGAACCATGCTTTGAGACCAGTGAAGGTGACATGAACACAATGGAAACCAGAAAGGCAAAAAAGCACTTGCAATGAAACAACATTTCATATACTATCAGAAAACTGAATCTCCGTTTCAGCAGACATGAAAATACAGCACATACATGAAATACCAAAGACAACTGAATCTCCTTGGAAATGCAACACCAGCCCTGGCCATTCAAGGTCCACCCAAACAACAAGATACATTATAGGACAGATTAAGAACAAGAACATAACCATTCATGTACTGCCGCAAATAAAAGTGGGCATACCGAATATATAGAGAAATAACAGAGACCAGAATCCAGATATTAAAATATTCATAATAGTTCCAATATATATATAACACTACACAAACACAGGCAGAGTACTGTCATATAATACATCACTCAAGCACCGACAGGTACATGCCGTATCTATATATAACGATCAGGTATCCATGATTAACAGAGAAGTTGACTGAATAGCTAGCAGCATAAAGTAAGGTACATGACTTCAATCAAGCACCATCAGCTTATTACAACTTACCCAGATTACTGTTGCTCATATTCTCCACTATCATCATCAGAAACATGGACAATTATGAGGCTTCAATACACAAATATTCAGTGCCCATCCGTCAATGACTCCGAGAACAAAGGAACATATGAAAGATAAGGGCACCTTGAATTCCGTCCAAGATCACATACAAAACGCAGCTCTTTAGAATCCATTTCGTATGAAAATAATTTCATCTGCCAAAAGATCCCTGATGCAGATTCTACAATTATGAATATCACATTGTCTTCTGGGTGGGCTGAGATAACACCGTAATGTTCCCTGGCGCTTGAATACTCTACTCCAAACAGTTGCAAGTAACTGACTTTGAGCTTCAATGTCCAACAATTTTCACTAATAGAATCTTCAAGAACCCAGATTGACAGTTCAGAAGAACCATGATCTGTGAGATACAATTGTCCTCGTGATACATAAACATTAGGAACACCACGAGCATCAGGTGAAGTAGGAACAGGAATGATCCTATAATTACCCTGCACGTCGATGGCTGCAACTGTGTTACTATCAGAACGTAAATACAACACTCCGTCGAAAAATGCGCCACCTGATAAGCAGAGTATCTCAGTTGGATTGTCCCAAACAATTTGATGTGTCCAACCTCCCGCTTTGGAAGAGTAGATCCCCACCTCTTCGATGCGATAATCATACTTATTATTCAGATTCAAAGCCACGGCAGTTACCAACTCGAACACATGGAAGTGGGAGGAGACGGCCGGGTCAAATCCCAGGCGAGCATCGTTCAAAAACCAGGAATACTCGGTGGCGGGCACGGATACCCATCTCTCAGTAGCAGGATTGCACACCACGTACTCCAATGTCCCAGGGTCATCCCACGCCTTGGGGGCAGTCCGGCGTCGGCAGAGGAGGAGGCCGCTACAGCAATCCAAGATGTCGAGCTCCTCGCATTCAGGTAGGAACGAGAGTGAGGCGTCAAGAGGGCACCAGTTACCCGAGACGCTTTGGTAAACATGAGGAAACCGTGGATTGCGGCCTATGCCGCAGGTTTTGTAGAAGAAACCGGCGAGGGTCGACCCGGGAAGCTTCTCGCGGTGGTCGGGGTGGGAGATGAGGTCCCGCCAGCGCGTGGAGACGCACTTGCAGCAGCAGGTGGACTTGTAGGGCACGCGCGAGATGATCTCGACCAGGAGGTCGTCGGGGAGCTTGATCGTCGGATCTCTCGTGAGGGCCGCCTCCATGGATCCCGTCGCCATCTCTGGGGACGCAACGAGCGTCTAATCTGCAGATCGGGGCGGAGGTTAGAACTATACTACGTCCTAGCTGTGAGGGGAGAGTGAGGGAAAAGACGACCTACCAGATGCGTGGCGCGCGGACTGCTTAGGGATAAGCGGCGAGAGCGCCGACGCTGGGTGCTCCCATCCGCGCCGGCGAGTGGGTCGCTGCGAGCCGGTGAGGGTTTTGGTTTGGTGCGGGGCGAAGAGATGGATGGATGATGGATGCTGCGGAAGTTCGTTTTTTTACAGTTATCTTGGCTTATTAATGGGCTGTATCTCTACTCCTAATGACACAGTTTATATGTAGTTGGTTCCTCCTCCCATCCCACCTCTCAATCGACAAGCCTCGTTACCCCCTCCACCGATTTTCTTTTGAACCGAATCCCATCGATCTTTTCTTGTTTTTTCCCCATCTTCTATCCCATGTCCCAGCCCTCCTGAGTATGCTCACCCTGATTGATCTCACCAAACGGCAAGGTATCCTTTTCCTTCCCACAAATCTCAATAAAATCAAACCTTTCCAAAATCACAACAAAATCAAAGCTTTTGATGACACGGATTCCCTCCAGTTCCTTCCCCAGCATATCTCAAACGAATCAAATTATCTCAATCAATAGAGTAAATCAGGAGTACATCACGTACGTATTCCCAGAAAAAAATTCGGGACGTGATCCCCTCAATATTCCTGTATATACTCCTTCCAGATCGCTTATCATAGTCTTGGAACATGAAGGGCACCAGCTTGTGAGCCAAAATCTTTTCGATCTGATGCTGCTACTGCATATAATCTATGTTGTCTACGTATTTCTCCAGCATGGGCCGTGCTGCTGCTGATGTACTCCTAATGACACAGTTCGTACGTCGTCGGTTCGTTCGTCCTCCCATCCCACCTCTCAATCGATAAGCCTCGTCATCCCCTCGTTACCCCCTCCACCGATTTTGTTTTGAACCGAATCCCACCGATCTTTTCTGGTTTTTTCTCCATCATCTATCCCACGTCCAAGCCCTCCTGAGTACGCTCACCCTAATTGAACTCACCAAACGGTAAGGTATCATTTTCCTTCCCACAAATCTCAATAGATTCCAAAATCACAACAAAATCAAAGCTTTTCATGCCACGGATTCCCTCCCGTTCCTTCCTCGGCATATCTCAAACGAATCAAATTATCTCAATCAATAGATCAAATCAGGAGTACATCACGTACGTATTCCCAGAAAAAAAATTCGGGACGTGATCCCCTCAATCTTCCTGTATATACTCCTTCCAGATCGCTCACGATAGTCTTGGAACATGAAGGGCACCAGCTTGTGAACCAAAATCTTTTCGATCTGATGCTGCTACTGTATATACTTCGTGTTGTCTATGGATTTCTCAAGCATGGGTCATGTTGCTGCTGATGCACTCCTAATAACACAGTTCGTACATCGTAAATTGGTTCATTCGTCCTCCCAGCCCACCTCTCAATCGATAAGCCTCGTCATCCCCTCGTTACCCCCTCCACCGATTTTCTTTTGAACCGAATCCCACCGATCTTTTCTGGTTTTTTCTCCATCATCTATCCCACGTCCAAGCCCTCCTGAGTATGCTCACCCTAATTGATCTCACCAAACGGTAAGGTATCATTTTCCTTCCCAGAAATCTCAATAGATTCCAAAATCACAACAAAATCAAAGCTTTTCATGCCATGGATTCCCTCCCGTTCCTTCCTAGGCATATCTCAAACGAATCAAATTATCTCAATCAATAGATCAAATCAGGAGTACATCACGTATGTATTCCCAGAAAAAAAAATCGGGACATGATCCCCTCAATCTTCCTGTATATACTCCTTTCAGATCGCTCATGATAGTCTTGGAACATGAAGGGCACCAGCTTGTGAACCAAAATCTTTTCGATCTGATGCTGCTACTGTATATACTCCGTGTTGTCTATGGATTTCTCAAGCCTGGGTCATGTTGCTGCTGATGCACTCCTAATAACACAGTTCGTACATCGTAAATTGGTTCGTTCATCCTCCCATCCCACCTCTCAATCGATAAGCCTCGTCATCCCCTTGTTACCCCCTCCACCGATTTTCTTTTGAACCGAATTCCACCGATCTTTTTTGGGTTTTTCTCCATCATCTGTCCCACGTCCAAGCCGTCTCGGGTACGCTCACCCTTATTGATCTCACCAAATGGCAAGGTATCCTTTTCCTTCCCACAAGTCTCAATAGATTCCAAAATCACAACAAAATCAAAGCTTTTCATGCCACGGATTCCCTCCAGTTCCTTCCCCAGCATATCTCAAACGAATCAAATTATCTCAATCAATAGATTAAATCAGGAGTATATCACGTACGTATTCCCAGAAGAAAAAAATCGGGATGTGATCCCCTCAATCTTCCTGTATATACTCCTTCCAGATCGCTCATGATAGTTTTGGAACATGAAGGGCACCAGCTTGTGAGCCAAAATCTTTTCGATCAGATGCTGCTACTGTATATACTCCGTGTTGTCTATGGATTTCTCAAGCATGGGTCATGATGCTGCTAATGCACTCCTAATGACACAGTTTGTACGTCGTTGGTTCGTTTGTCCTCCCATCCCACCTCTCAATCGATAAGCCTCGTCATCCCCTCGTTACCCCCTCCACCGATTTTCTTTTGAACCGAATCCCATCGATCTTTTCTGGTTTTTTCTCCATCATTTATCCCTATCCCAGCCCTCCCGAGTATGCTCACCCTGATTGAGCTCAGCAAACGGTAAGGTATCCTTTTCCTTCCCATAAATCTCAATAGAATCAACCTTTCCAAAATTACAACAAAATCAAAGCTTTTCATCCCACGGATTCCCTCCCGTTCCTTCCCCAGCATATCTCAAACGAATCAAATTATCTCAATCAATAGATTAAATCAGGAGTACATCACGTACGTATTACCAGAAAAAAAATTCGGGACGTGATCCCCTCAATCTTCATGTATATACTCCTTCCAGATCGCTTATGATAGTCTTGGAATGTGAAGGGCACCAGCTTGTGAGACAAAATCTTTTCGATCTGATGCTGCTACTGTATATACTCTGTGTTGTCTATGGATTTCTCAAGTATGGGTCGTGCTGCTGCTGTTGCACTCCTAATGACACAGTTCATACGTCGTTGGTTCGTTCGTCCTCCCATCCCACCTCTCAATCGATAAGCCTCGTCATCCCCTCGTTACCCCCTCCACCAATTTTCTTTTGAACCGAATCCCACTGATCTTTTCTGGTTTTTTCTCCATCATTTATCCCACGTCCCAGCCCACCCGAGTACGCTCACCCTGATTGATCTCACCAAATGGCAAGGTATCCTTCTCCTTCCCACAAATCACAATAGAATCAATCCTTTCCAAAATCACAACAAAAACAAAGCTTTTGATGCCACAGATTCCCTCCCGTTCCTTCCCCAGCATATCTCAAAAGAATCAAATTATATCAATAAGTAGAGTAAATCAGGAGTACATCACATAAGTATTCCCAGAAAAAAATTCGGG
This sequence comes from Triticum dicoccoides, assembly GCF_002162155.2. Classification (NCBI taxonomy): domain Eukaryota; kingdom Viridiplantae; phylum Streptophyta; class Magnoliopsida; order Poales; family Poaceae; genus Triticum; species Triticum dicoccoides. Next base: position 768,400,129 of record NC_041385.1, read on the forward strand.
ACGTAATCCCCTCAATCTTCCTGTATATACTCCTTTCAGATCGCTCATGAGTCTTGGAACATGAAGGGCACCAGCTTGTGAGCCAAAACTTTTCAATCTGATGCTGCTACTGTATATACTCCGTGTTGTCTATGGATTTCTCAAGCATGGGTCATGCTGCTGTTGATGCACTCCTAATGACACAGCTCGTACGTCGTTGGTTCGTTCGTCCTCCCATCCCACCTCAATCGATAAGCCACGTCATCCCCTTGTTACCCCCTCCACCGATTTTCTTTTGAACCGAATCCCACTGATCTTTTCTGGTTTTTCTCCATCATCTATCCCACGTCCCAGCCCTCCCTAGTACGCTCACCTTGACTGATGTCACCAAACGGCAAGGTATCCTTTTCCTTCCCACAAATCTCAATAGAATCAAACCATTCCAAAATCACAACAAAATCAAAGCTTTTGATGCCACGGATTCCCTCCCGTTCCTTCCCCGGCATATCTCAAACGAATCAAATTTTCTCAATCAATAGAGTAAATCAGGAGTACATCACGTACGTATTCCCAGAAAAATCGGGACGTGATCCCCTCAATCTTCCTATATATATACTCCTTCCAGATCGCTATAGTCTTGGAACATGAAGGGCACTAGCTTGTGAGCCAAAATCTTTTCGATCTGATGCTGCTACTGTATATACTCCGTGTTGCCTATGGATTTCTCAAGCATGGGTCGTGCTGCTGCTGATGCATAGAAAACATGTAGTGGTAAGATTGCTCTGATCTCTGTTTTCCCCATACATCCCTCTCCTCTCTCTCTCTCTCTCTCTCTCTCTCTCTCTCTCTCTCTCTCTCTCTCTCTATGGTTCGGGTCTCTCATCTCGGCATGATACACCAGGGCCTGCCATTGCAGACGTAGCCGACATGAGGGCCGCCATGCATCCCACCACTGAAACCACCCACCCGACATGGTCGAGCCATCTGGCCGCCGCCAACGAGTACCGCTCCTCCGACGCTTGCAAGGTTTCCTCCTCCACATGAGTGTAGGGAAGTCATCTTCGATCTCGCCGCTTGGGGTACTGTGCCTTTGATCTCGTGGGCGGCAGTAGTTCACTTGACGCATGAGGTGGCCGTTGGCGAGGAGTTAACTGATGTCACCCACCCAAGGCGGCCGAGCCCTGCCGCCACCAAGCTCCTCCCGCAGGTAGCCCGGGGGCGGGGGAGTGGCGTTGCCTGTAGTCGGTGGCTTCTCCAAGGGTGAGCGTAAGCGTGGCGAGCCGGCGTCGCTGCGGGCTACAATCAGCGCCATGGTGCGGCTGCATGGGCGGTCATCGTGCTGCCACGAGGCCAAAGCAAGATCATTAGATCAGGCTGAGATGCTATGGCTACCGTTCCTCGTTGCCCGAAGGTGCAAATCCCATGCTGCCCCATGCTTGTCCTCCCATGCATGTATGAATCCTTTGCATATGCAGATGCAGGTAATCATATCTCTATGCCTGTATTTGGCAGAGCCATCATGCAAAATTCAGTTTATGTGATGTGTGTCTGCAAAGGATTTGGCAGTTTTGGCACCAGGATTTTTTGGCAAAAATGCGTCTTCTCAACCATAAGTATAACACTTACAATTGTGATATGTAGCTAATTGATACATATACAGAAACAAACAATAACAACAACAACAACAACACCAACAACAACAACAACAACAACAAAGCCTTTAGTCCAAAACAAGTTGGGGTAGGCTAGAGGTGAAACCATAAGATCTCGCAACCAACTCATGGCTCTGGCACATGGATAGCAAGCTTCCATGCACCCCTGTCCATAGCTAGCTCTTTGGAGATACTCCAATCCTTCAGGTCTCTCTTAACGGACTCCTCCCATGTCAAATTCGGTCTACCCCGTCCTCTCTTGACATTCTCCGCACGCTTTAGCCGTCCGCTATGCACTGGAGCTTCTGGAGGCCTGCCCTGAATATGCCCAAACCATCTCAGACGATGTTGGACAAGCTTCTCTTCAATTGGTGCTACCCCAACTCTATCTCGTATATCATCATTCCGGACTCGATCCTTCCTCGTGTGGCCACACATCCATCTCAACATATGCATCTCCGCCACACCTAACTGTTGAACATGTCGCCTTTTAGTCGGCCAACACTCAGCGCCATACAACATTGCGGTTTGAACCGCCGTCCAGTAGAACTTGCCTTTTAGCTTTTGTGGCACTCTCTTGTCACAGAGAATGCCAGAAGCTTGGCACCACTTCGTCCATCCGCCTTTGATTTGATGGTTCACATCTTCATCAATACCCCCATCCTCATGCAGCATTGACCCAAACACCGAAAGGTGTCCTTCTGAGGTACCACCTGGCCATCAAGGCTAACCTCCTCCTCCTCACACCTAGTAGTACTGAAACCGCACACCATGTACTCAGTTTTAGTTCTACTAAGCCTAAACCCTTTTGATTCCAAGATTTGTCTCCATAACTCTAACTTCCTATTTACCCCCGTCCGATTATCGTCAACTAGCACCACATCATCCGCAAAGAGCATACTGTTGGGGAACGTAGCAGAAATTCAAAATTTTCCTACGTGTCACCAAGATCTATCTATGGAGAGACTAGCAATGAGGGGAAGGAGAGTGCATCTACATACCCTTGTAGATCGCTAAGCGGAAGCGTTCAAGTGAACGGGGTTGATGGAGTCGTACTCGTCGTGATTCAGATCACCGATGATCCTAGTGCCGAACGGACGGCACCTCCGCGTTCAACACACGTACAGCTCGACGATGTCTCCCACGCCTTGATCCAGCAAGGAGAGAGGGAGAGGTTGAGGAAGACTCCATCCAGCAGCAGCACAACGGCGTGGTGGTGATGGAGGAGCGTGGCAATCCTGCAGGGCTTCGCCAAGCACCTACGGGAGAGGAGGAGGTGTCACGGGAGGGAGGGAGGCGCCAAGGGCTCAGGTATGGATGCCCTCCCTCCCCTCAACTCTATATAGGGGCAGGGAGAGGGGGGAGGCGCAGCCTTGCCCCTTCCTCCAAGGAAGGGGTGCGGCTAAGAGGGGGGGAGGAGTCCATCCTCCCCAAGGCACCTCGGAGGTGCCTTCCCCCTTTAGGACTCTCCCCTTTTTTCTATATCTTGGCGCATGGGCCTCTAGGGGCTGGTGCCCTTGGCCCATGTAGGCCAAGGCGCACCCCCTACAGCCCATGTGGCCCCCCGGGGCAGGTGGCCCCACCCGGTGGGCCCCCGGGACCCTTCCGGTGGTCCCGGTACAATACCGATGACCCCGAAACTTGTCCCGATGGCCGAAACAGGACTTCCTATATATAAATCTTTACCTCCGTACCATTCCGGAACTCCTCGTGACGTCCGGGATCTCATCCGGGACTCCGAACAACATTCGGTAACCACATACAAACTTCCTTTATAACCCTAGCGTCATCGAACCTTAAGTGTGTAGACCCTACGGGTTCGGAAGACATGTAGTCATGACCGAGATGTTCTCCGGTCAATAACCAACAGCGGGATCTGGATACCCATGTTGGCTCCCACATGTTCCACGATGATCTCATCGGATGAACCACGATGTCAATGACTCAATCAATCCCGTATACAATTCCCTTTGTCTAGCGGTATGGTACTTGCCCGAGATTCGATCGTCGGTATACCGATACCTTGTTCAATCTCGTTACCGGCAAGTCTCTTTAGTCGTTCCATAACACATCATCCTGTGATCAACCCCTTGGTCACATTGTGCACATTATGATGATGTCCTACCGAGTGGGCCCAGAGATACCTCTCCGTTTACACGGAGTGACAAAATCCCAATCTCGATTCGTGCCAACCCAACAGACACTTTCAGAGATACCCGTAGTGTACCTTTATAGCCACCCAGTTATGTTGTGATGTTTGGCACACCCAAAGCACTCCTACGGTATCCGGGAGTTGCACAATCTCATGGTCTAAGGAAATGATACTTGACATTAGAAAAGCTTTAGCATACGAACTACATGATCTTGTGCTAGGCTTAGGATTGGGTCTTGTCCATCACATCATTCTCCTAATGATGTGATCCCGTTATCAACGACATCCAATGTCCATGGTCAGGAAACCGTAACCATCTATTGATTAACGAGCTAGTCAACTAGAGGCTTACTAGGGACATGGTGTTGTCTATGTATCCACACATGTATCTGAGTTTCCTATCAATACAATTCTAGCATGGATAATAAACGATTATCATGAACAAGGAAATATAATAATAATCAATTTATTATTGCCTCTCGGGCATATTTCCAACAGTCTCCCACTTGCACTAGAGTCAATAATCTAGTTCACATCGATATGTGATTAACACTCAAGGTCACATCCCCATGTGACTAACACCCAAAGAGTTTACTAGAGTCAATAATCTAGTTCACATTTACCATGTGATTAACACTCGATGAGTTCTGGGTTTGATCATGTTATGCTTGTGAGAGAGGTTATAGTCAACGGGTCTGAACCTTTCAGATCCGTGTGTGCTTTACAAATCTCTATGTCATCTCCTAGATGCCGCTACCACGTTCTATTTGGAGCTATTCCAAATAACTGTTCTACTTGGAGCTATTCTAAATTGTTGCTCCATTATACGTATCCGATATCTCTACTCAGAGCTATCCGGATAGGTGTTAAGCTTGCATCGACGTAACCCTTTACGACGAACTCTTTTACCACCTCCATAATTGAGAAAATTCCTTAGTCCACTAGTTACTAAGGATAACTTTGACCGCTGTCCTGTGATCCATTCTTGGATCACTCTTGTACCCCTTGACTGACTCATGGTAAAGCACACTTCAGGTGCGGTACACAGCATAGCATACTGTAGAGCCTATGTCTTAAGCATAGGGGACGACCTTCGTTCCTTTCTCTCTATTCTGCCATGGTCGAGCTTTAAGTCTTAACTTCATACCTTACAACTCAGGCAAGAACTCCTTCTTTGACTGATCCATCTTGAACACCTTCAAGATCACGTCAAGGCATGTGCTCATTTGAAAGTACTATTAAGCGTTTTGATCTATCCTTATAGATCTTGATGCTCAATGTTCAAGTAGCTTAATCCAGGTTTTCCATTGAAAACACTTTCCAAATAACCCTATATGCTTTCCAGAAATTCTACGTCATTTCTGATCATTAACATATAATCATCAGAAATTCTATAGTGCTCCCACTCACTTCTTTGGAAATACAAGTTTCTCATAAACTTTGTATACACCCAAAATCTTTGATCATCATCAAAGCATACATTCCAACTCCGAGATGCTCACTCCAGTCCTCAGAAGGATTGCTGGAGCTTTGCATACTTATTAGCATATTTCAGGATAGACAAAACCTTCCGGTTGTATCACATACAACCTTTCCTCAAGAATCGTCGAGGAAACAATGTTTTGACATCCTATCTGCAAGATTTCATAAATAATGCAGTAATTGCTAATATAATTCCAACAGACTCTTAGCATCGCTACGAGTGAGAAAGTCTCATCGTAGTCAACTCCTTGAACTTGTCGAAAAACATCTTAACGACAAGTCGAGCTTTCTCAATGGTGACACTTACCATCATTGTCTGTCTTCCTTTCAAAATCCATATGTACCTAACAGCCTTACGACCATCAAGTAGTTCTCCCAAAGTCTACACTTTGTTTTCATACATGGATCCTCTCTCGGGTTTTATGGCCTTGAGCCATTTATCGGAATCCGGGCCCACCATCGCTTCTCCATAGCTCGTAGGTTCATTGTTGTCTAGCAACATGACTTCCAAGACAGGATTACGTACCACTCTGAAGTAGTACGCATCCTTGTCATCCCACGAGGTTTGGTAGTGACTCGATCCGAAGTTTCATGATCACTATCATAAGCTTCCACTTCAGTTGGTGTACGTGCCACAGGAACAACTTCCTGTGCCCTGCTACACACTTGTTGAAGTGACGGTTCAATAACCTCATCAAGTCTCCACCATCCTCCCACTCAACTTTTCGAGAGAAACCTTTCCTCGAAAAAGGACCCGATTCAAGAAACAATCCCTATTGCTTTCGGATCTGAATTAGGAGGTATACCCAACTGTTTTTGGGTGTCCTATGAAGATGCATTTCATCCGCTTTGGGTTCGAGCTTATCAATCCTGAATTTTTTTCACATAAGCGTCGCAGCCCCAAACCTTTAAGAAACGACAACTTAGGTTTCTCTAAACCATAATTCATACGGTGTCATCTCAACGGAATTATGTGGTGCCCTATTTAAAGTGAATGTGGTTGCCTCTAATGCCTAACCCACGAACGATAGTGGTAACTCGATAAGAGACATCATGGTATGCACCATATCCAATAGGGTGCAACTATGACGTTTGGACACACCATCACACTATGGTGTTCCAGGCTGTATCAGTTGTGAAACAATTTCCACAATGTCTTAACTCTGTGCCAAACTCGTGATTCAGATATTCATCTCTATGATCATATCATAGATCTTTTATCCTCTTGTCACGACGATCTTTCAACTTCACACTGAAATTACTTGAACCTTTCAATAATTCAAACTCGTGATTCATCAAGTAAATATACTCAACATCTACTCGAATCATCTGTGAAGTAAGAACATAACGATATTCACTGCATGCCTCAGCACTCATTGGACTGCACACATCAAAATGTGTTACTTCCAACAAGTTGCTATCTTGTTCCATCTTACTGAAATCGAGGCTTTTCAGTCATCTTGCCCATGTGGTATGATTTGCATGTCCCAAGCGATTCAAAATCAAGTGAGTCAAAAACGGTCCATTTGCATGGAGTTTCTTCATGCATATACACCAATAGACATGGTTCGCATGTCTCAAACTTTTCAAAAACGAGTGAGCCCAAAGATCCATCAATATGGAGCTTCTTCATGCGTTTTATACCGATATGACTTACGTGGCAGTGCCACAAGTAGGTGGTACTATCATTACTATCTTTTGGCATGAACATGTGTATCACTACGATCGAGATTTAATAAACCATTCATTTTAGGTGTAAGACCATTGAAGGTATTAATCAAATAAACAGAGTAACCATTATTCTCCTAAATGAATAACCGTATTGCGATAGACGTAATCCAATCATGTCTATGCTCAACGCAAACACCAAATAACAATTATTTAGGTTTAACACCAATCTCTTTGGTAGAGGGAGCGTGCGATGCTTGATCATATCAAGCTTGGAAAAACTTCCAACACATATCGTCAGCTCACCTTTAGCTAGTCTCCGTTTATTCCGTAGCCTTTTGTTTCGAGTTACTAACACTTAGCAACCGAACCGGTATCTAATACCCTGGTGCTACTAGGAGTACTAGCAAAGTACACATTAACACAATGTATATCCAATATACTTCTATCGACCTTGCCAGCCTTCTTATCTACCAAGTATCTAGGGTAATTCTGCTCTAGTGGTTGTTCCCCTTATTACAGAAGCACTTAGTCTCGGGTTTGGGTTTTACCTTGGGTTTCTTCACTAGAGCAGCAGCTGATTTGCCGTTTCATGAAGTATCCCTTCTTGCCCTTGCCCTTCTTGAAACTAGTGGTTTCACCAACCATCAACAATTGATGCTCCTTCTTGATTTCTACTTTCGCGGTGTCAAACATCGCGAGTATTTCAAGGATCATCATATCTATCCCTGATATGTTATAGTTCATCACGAAGCTCTAACAGCTTGGTGGCAATGACTTTGGAGAACCATCACTGTCTTATCTGGAAGATCAACTCCCACTCGATTCAAATGATTGTTGTACTCAGACAATCTGAGCACAAGCTCAACAATTGAGCTTTTCTCCTTAGTTTGCAGGTTAAGAAAGTCATCGGAGGTCTTATACCTCTTGACATGGGCACGAGCCTGAAATCCCAATTTCAGCCCTCAAAACATCTCATATGTTTCGCGATGTTTCAAAAACGTCTTTGGTGCCTCAACTCTAAACCGTTTAACTGAACTATCACGTAGTTATCAAAACGTGTATGTCAGATGTTCGCAACAACCACAGACAACGTTCGAGGTTCAGCACACTGAGCGGTGCATTAAGGACATAAGCCTTCTATGAAGCAATGAGGACAATCCTCAGTTTACGGACCTAGTCCGCATAATTGCTACTATCAACTTTCAACTAATTTTTCTCTAGGAAGATATCTAAACAGTAGAACTATAGCGTGAGCTACGACATAATTTGCAAAAACCTTTTGACTATGTTCAGGATAATTAAGTTCATCTTATGAACTCCCACTCAGATAGACATCCCTCTAGTTATCTAAGTGATTACATGATCCGAGTCAAACTAGGCCGTGTCTGATCATCACGTGAGATGGACTAGTCATCATCGGTGAACATCTTCATGTTGATCGTATCTTCTATACGACTCATGTTCGACCTTTCGGTCTCCGTGTTCCGAGGCCATGTCTGTACATGCTAGGCTCGTCAAGTTAACCCTAAGTGTTTCGCGTGTGTAAATCTGTCTTACACCCGTTGTATGTGAACGTTAGAATCTAACATCCGATCATCACGTGGTGCTTCGAAACACGAACTGTCGCAACGGTGCACAGTTAGGGGAGAACACTTCTTGAAATTGTTGTAAGGGATCATCTTATTTACTACCGTCGTCCTAAGTAAACAAGATGCATAAACATGATAAACATCACATGCAATCAAATAGTGACATGATATGGCCAATATCATTTTGCTCCTTCTGATCTTCATCTTCGGGGCTCCATGATCATCATCGTCACCAGCATGACACCATGATCTCCATCATCATGATCTCCATCATCGTGTCTTCATGAAGTTGTCACGCCAACGACTACTTCTACTACTATGGCTACCGGTTAGCAATAAAGTAAAGTAATTACATGGCGTTGTTCAATGACACGCAGGTCATACAATAAATAAAGACAACTCCTATGGCTCCTGCCAGTTGTCATACTCATCGACATGCAAGTCGTGAATCCTATTACAAGAACATGATCAATCTCATACATCGCATATCATTCATCACATTCTTGTTGGCCATATCACATCACAAAGCATACCCTGCAAAAACAAGTTAGACGTCCTCTAATTGTTGTTTGCATGTTTTACGTGGCTGCTATGGGTTTCTAGCAAGAACGTTTCTTACCTACGCATGAACCACAACGTGATATGCCAATTGCTATTTACCCTTCATAAGGACCCTTTTCATCGAATCCGATCCGACTAAAGTGGGAGAGACAGACACCCGCCAGCCACCTTATGCAACTAGTGCATGTTTGTCGGTGGAACCGGTCTCACGTAAGCGTACGTGTAAGGTTGGTCCGGGCCGCTTCATCCCACGATGCCGCCGAATCAAGATAAGACTAGTAACGGCAAGCATATTGAACAATATCGACGCCCACAACTACTTTGTGTTCTACTCGTGCAAAGAATCTACGCAATAGACCTAGCTCATGATGCCACTGTTGGGGAACGTAGCATAAATTCAAAATTTTCCTACGTGTCACCAAGATCTATCTATGGAGAGACTAGCAACGAGGGGAAGGAGAGTGCATCTACATACCCTTGTAGATCGCTAAGCGGAAGCGTTCAAGTGAACGGGGTTGATGGAGTCGTACTCGTTGTGATTCAGATCACCGATGATCCTAGTGCCGAACGGACGGCACCTTCACGTTCAACACACGTACAGCTCGACGATGTCTCCCACGCCTTGATCCAGCAAGGAGAGAGGGAGAGGTTGAGGAAGACTCCATCCAGCAGCAGCACAACGGCGTGGTGGTGATGGAGGAGCGTGGCAATCCTGCAGGGCTTCGCCAAGCACCTACGGGAGAGGAGGAGGTGTCACGGGAGGGAGGGAGGCGCCAAGGGCTCAGGTATGGATGCCCTCCCTCCCCTCCACTATATATAGGGGCAGGGGAGAGGGGGGAGGCGCAGCCTTGCCCCTTCCTCCAAGGAAGGGGTGCGGCTAAGAGGGGGGGAGGAGTCCATCCTCCCGAAGGCACCTCGGAGGTGCCTTCCCCCTTTAGGACTCTCCCCTTTTTTCTATATCTTGGCGCATGGGCCTCTAGGGGCTGGTGCCCTTGGCCCATGTAGGCCAAGGCGCACCCCCTACAGCCCATGTGGACCCCCGGGGAAGGTGGCCCCACCCGGTGGGCCCCCGGGACCCTTCCGGTGGTCCCGGTACAATACCGATGACCCCGAAACTTGTCCCGATGGCCGAAACAGGATTTCCTATATATAAATCTTTACCTCCGGACCATTCCGGAACTCCTCGTGACGTCCGGGATCTCATCCGGGACTCCGAACAACATTCGGTAACCACATACAAACTTCCTTTATAACCCTAGCATCATCGAACCTTAAGTGTGTAGACCCTACGGGTTCGGGAGACATGTAGTCATGACCGAGATGTTCTCCGGTCAATAACCAACAGCGGGATGTGGATACCCATGTTGGCTCCCACATGTTCCACGATGATCTCATCGGATGAACCACGATGTCAAGGACTCAATCAATCCCGTATACAATTCCCTTTGTCTAGCGGTATGGTACTTGCCCGAGATTCGATCGTCGGTATACCGATACCTTGTTCAATCTCGTTACCGGCAAGTCTCTTTACTCGTTCCGTAACACATCATCCCGTGATCAACCCCTTGGTCACATTGTGCACATTATGATGATGTCCTACCGAGTGGGCCCAGAGATACCTCTCCGTTTACACGGAGTGACAAAATCCCAATCTCGATTCGTGCCAACCCAACAGAAACTTTCAGAGATACCCGTAGTGTACCTTTATAGCCACCCAGTTACGTTGTGACGTTTGGCACACCCAAAGCACTCCTACGGTATCCGGGAGTTGCACAATCTCATGGTCTAAGGAAATGATACTTGACATTAGAAAAGCTTTAGCATACGAACTACATGATCTTGTGCTAGGCTTAGGATTGGGTCTTGTCCATCACATCATTCTCCTAATGATGTGATCCCGTTATCAACGACATCCAATGTCCATGGTCAGGAAACCGTAACCATCTATTGATTAACGAGCTAGTCAACTAGAGGCTTACTAGGGACATGGTGTTGTCTATGTATCCACACATGTATCTGAGTTTCCTATCAATACAATTCTAGGATGGATAATAAACGATTATCATGAACAAGGAAATATAATAATAATCAATTTATTATTGCCTCTAGGGCATATTTCCAACACATACACCATGTGATATCTCCTTGTATATCCCTTGTGACCTCATCCAACACCAATGCAAAAAAGATAAGGGCTCAAAGCTGACCCCTGATGCAGTCCTATCTTAATCGGAAAGTCATCAATGTCGACATCACTTGTTCGAACACTTGTCACAATATTATCGTACATGTCCTTGATAAGGGTAATGTACTTTGCTGGGACTTTGTGTTTCTCCAAGGCCCACCACATGACATTCTGCGGTATCTTATCATAGGCCTTCTCCAAGTCAATGAACACCATATGCAAGTCCTTCTTTTGCTCCCTATATCTCTCCATAAGTTGTCGTACCAAGAAAATGGCTTCCATGGTCGACCTCCCAGGCATGAAACCAAACTGATTTTTGGTCACGCTTGTCATTCTTCTTAAGTGGTGCTCAATGACTCTCTCCCATAGCTTCATTGTGTGGCACATCAGCTTAATTCCACGGTAATTAGTACAACTCTGAACATCCCCCTTGTTCTTGAAGATTGGTACTAATATACTCCGTCTCCATTCTTCTGGCATCTTGTTTGCCTGAAAAATGAGGTTGAAAAGCTTGGTTAGCCATACTATCGCTATGTCCCCGAGACCTTTCCACACCTCAATGGGGATACAATCAGGGCCCATTGCCTTGCCTCCTTTCATCCTTTTTAAAGCCTCCTTAACCTCAGACTCCTGGATTTTCCGCACAAAACGCATGCTGGTCTCATCAAAGGAGTCGTCCAGTTCAATGGTAGAACTCTCATTCTCCCCATTGAACAGATTGTCGAAGTACTCCCGCCATCTATGCTTAATCTCCTCGTCCTTCACCAAGAGTTGGCCTGCTCCATCCTTGATGCATTTGACTTGGCCAGTATCCCTCGTCTTCCTCTCTTGGATCTTGGCCATCTTATAGATGTCCCTTTCGCCTTTCTTCGTGCCCAACCATTGGTAGAGGTCCTCATATGCCCGACCCCTTGCTTCACCAACAGCTCACTTTGCGTCCTTCTTCGCCATCTTGTACTTCTCTATGTTGTTTGCACTCCTTTCCAGGTATAGGCATCTGAAGCAATCTTTATTCTCTTTAATCGCCTTTTGGACATCATCATTACACCACCGGGTATCCTTATCTTTGCTTCTCCTTCCCCTGGACACTCCAAACTCCTCCGAGGCCACCTTATGAATGCAAGTCTCCATCTTCATCTACATATTGTCCGCATCCCCTCCTTCCTCCCAAGGGCCCTCCTTAATGACCCTCTCCTTGAACGCCTGCGCTACCTCCTCCTTGAGCTTCCACCACTTTGTTCTAGCGACTTTGGCACGCTTATCCCGCTGGACACGAATCCGAAGCGGAAGTCAGGAACCACCAGCTTATGCTGGGGTACACACTCTCTCCAGGTATCACCTTATAGTCTAGGCACGCACGCCTATCTTCTCTTCTCGAGAGGATGAAATCAATCTGGCTAGAGTGTTGGCCACTACTAAAAGTCACCAGATGTGATTCTCTCTTTCTAAAGAGGGTGTTATCTACAATCATGTTGTAGGCTAGAGCAAAGCTTAAGACATCTTCTCCTTCTTGATTCCTGATGCCATAGCCAAAGCCCCCATGCGCCACTTCAAAACTTGTGTTAGATGTACCCACATGGCCATTGAGGTCTCCTCCTATGAAGAGCTTCTCACCAATCGGTACACTCTTAACCATGTCTTCCAGGCCTTCCCAGAACTCCCTCTTGGTGTTCTCATTGTAGCCTACTTGCGGGGATACGCGCTCATAACATTGAGAACCAAGTCCTCAACTACCAGCTTGACCAGGATAATCCGGTCCCCACCTCTCTTGACGTCTACCACTCCGTACTTGAGGTTCTTGTTGATCAAGATGCCTACGCCATTTCTATTTGCAGCCGTCCCCGTGTACCACAGCTTGAAGCCGGTATCCTCCACCTCCTTCGCCTTCTGTCCTCTCCATTTGGTTTCTTGGACGCAAAGGATAGCAACACCTCTCCTCACCCCTGCATCAACTAGCTCCCGAAGCTTCCCTGTCAGAGACCCTACGTTCCAGCTACCTAAGCGAACCCACCTAGGCTCGGCTAGCTTCCTTACCCTTCGCACTCGTCGAGTCAAATGCGAAGACCCTTGCTCATTTTCCACTACATCCGGGCGCCGATGTAGCGCGCCACTAAGGATGTGACGACCCGATCCTCACTCACTTTCCACCATATCCGGATCAAGATACGGTGCGCCACCTTGTGGGTGACGGCCTGGCCCTTGCCCATTTTTCACCCCGGGTTTTGATGTAGCGCGTCGCTGAGAGGGTTACGCCCCAACGAAAATCTTTTGGGTTTCATCTCCATAAGAGTGGCTGAGTTTTTACGTTGGCTCGCCAAGCCTATCGCAACCCTCCTCCTTTACCCGGGCTTGGACCGGCTATGTTAAGACAACATAGGCGGAGTTAATTAATACATATACATACCTTTAGAAAATATATAGAACTGAATAGTTTCCTTCAGTAATTATACCAATTAGCTACCTTCTTACATTTAAGTTTTTGTGAACTACTGTGATTGTTAGATACAACTGAGTTTGAATAATTATTAGTAGCAAGTACATGTCTAGCATTACCGATAATGCTCGGTAGGTCCATTGTTTAATGAAAGCTATACTGTTTCGGTTTTGTACTAAGTTATTTGTTGACTGACGCTTATTTTGTTCCCTGGTTGATCTCAACATAAAACATTCTAAGATTCCTTTTTGATAGCCGAAAGGTGAACTGAGAAAGGAAGACTTGCTCCAAAAGGTTGTAATGCCATTTACTATGCAGATGATTCCGGCAACTTCTCAAACAAGTCAACATTATCGTTCACACGGTAGATGGTTGGAGAATTTGCAGAGCGCCAATGATAGCCTCTCTCATCCTGGTGTCATGGTGCCGGTCCCTGACGCTGACGTACAAATCCTCGTCGCTGGTGCCTCCGACACGGCCTCCCTCATCAACGTGACCAAGTTTGAGATGATGCATAAGCATGCAGCTTCCCTTCTCACTGGTAGAAAAAGAGGCTTCCGTCCAGCCCCATTAGTCGCGAAACTGTAGGAACCGTGACTAATGAAGTCTTTAGTCGCGGTTCGGCAGACGAACCGCGACCAAAGGCTTGGGCCAGGGCGCTCGGTGGCCAGCTGGTGCACGTGAGGGGCTTTAGCCGCGGTTGGCCAGGCCAACCGCGACTAAAGGTGCCCAAAGGCCTTTAGTCGCGATTGGCCTGGCCAACCGCGACTAAATCTCCTCCCCTATATATACCAGTTCAGCGCACTCACTTAGCCATTTGGTGCCACTTCTCTTCACAAGGGGGTGTAGGTTTGCTTTTGGTTCCTCTTATGCACACAAGGTGTTTGATGAAATGCCCAACAGCGTGAAACAAACATGATATGAAGTGTTGGAGCCACACTTGAGGTTCCTCCTCGATCGCGGTTAGCAACTTGAACCTTTCATGCATGTGTGTCATTGATAAAATATGCATGTGTGTTGTTCATTGTTTAATTTCTATTGTTTATAGCTAGTTACTTTAACAAATGCATGATGGTTAATTATATATTTTATATTATAATAATGCAGATGAATCGGCAATGGATGTACGGTAACCGACTCTCCCGCGAGTTCACTACGGGTTTGAAAGATTTCCTCGTAGTGGCTAATGCGAACAAGCAGAAGGGTTTTGTTATCTGTCCATGTGTTGACTGTAAGAATCAGAAGGGTTACTCTTCCTCAAGAGAAGTTCACCTGCACCTGCTTCGGCACGGTTTCATGCCAAGCTATAATTGTTGGACCAAGCATGGAGAAAGAGGGGTTATAATGGAAGAAGATGAAGAAGGGGATGATTTTATCGATGAAAGCTATCTTGCTCATTTCGGTGATACTTTCATGGAGGATGCTGAAGGTGAAGGGGAAGGTGAAGGGGTAGGTGAAGGGGAAGGTGAAGGGGAAGGTGAAGGTGAAGGTGAAGAAGAGGCACGTGATGAGACCGTTGATGATCTTGGTCGGACCATTGCTGATGCACGGAGACGCTGCGAAACTGAAAAGGAGAGGGAGAATTTGGATCGCATGTTAGAGGATCACAGAAAGTCGTTGTACCCTGGATGCGATGATGGTCTGAAAAAGCTGGGTTGCACACTGGATTTGCTGAAATGGAAGGCACAGGCAGGTGTAGCTGACTCGGCATTTGAAAACTTGCTGAAAATGTTGAAGAATATGTTTCCAAAGAATAACGAGTTGCCCGCCAGTACGTACGAAGCAAAGAAGGTTGTCTGCCCTCTAGGTTTAGAGGTTCTGAAGATACATGCATGCATCAACGACTGCATCCTCTACCGCGGTGAATACGAGAATTTGAATGAATGCCCGTTATGCACTGCATTGCGTTATAAGATCAGAGGCGATGACCCTGGTGACGATGTTGAGGGCGGGAAACCCAGGAAGAGGGTTCCCGCCAAGGTGATGTGGTATGCTCCTATAATACCACGGTTGAAACGTCTGTTCAGGAACAAAGAGCATGCCAAGTTGTTGTGATGGCACAAAGAGGACCGTAAGTCGGATGGGGAGTTGAGACACACCGCAGATGGAACGCAATGGAGAAAGATCGACAGAGAGTTCAAAGATTTTGCAGCTGACGCAAGGAACATATGATTTGGTCTAAGTACAGATGGCATGAATCCTTTTGGCGAGCAGAGCTCCAGCCATAGCACCTGGCCCGTGACTCTATGCATCTACAACCTTCCTCCTTGGTTGTGCATGAAGCGGAAGTTCATTATGATGCCAGTGCTCATCCAAGGTCCGAAGCAACCCAGCAACGACATCGATGTGTACCTAAGGCCATTAGTTGATGAACTTTTACAGTTGTGGGGCAGACCTGGTGTCCGTGTGTGGGATGAGCACAAAAAAGAGGAATTTAACCTACGAGCGTTGCTTTTCGTAACCATCAACGATTGGCCTGCTCTTAGTAACCTTTCGGGACTGTCAAATAAGGGATACAATGCATGCACGCACTGCTTACATGAGACTGAAAGTGTACATTTGCCAAATTGTAAGAAGAACGTGTACCTTGGGCATCGTCGATTTCTTCCGAAAATTCATCCAGTAAGAAAGAAAGGCAAGCATTACAACGGCAAGGCAGATCACCGGCCGAAGCCTGCGGAACGCACTGGTGCTGAGGTATTTGATATGGTCAAGGATTTGAAAGTCATCTTTGGAAAGGGTCCTGGCGGACAATCAGTTCTGAAGGGAGCTGACGGGCACGCAGCCATGTGGAAGAAGAAATCTATATTCTGGGAGCTAGAATATTGGAAAGTCCTAGAAGTCCGCTCTGCAATCGACGTGATGCACGTTACGAAGAATATTTGCGTGAACCTCCTAAGCTTCTTGGGCGTGTATGGGAAGACAAATGATACAAAGGAAGCACGGCAGGACCAGCAACGTTTGAAAGACCCTGATGACCGGCATCCGGAATGGTTTCAAGGTCGTGCCAGCTACGCTCTGACCAAAGAAGAGAAGGTCATCTTTTTTGAATGCCTGAGCAGTATGAAGGTCCCGTCTGGATTCTCGTCCAATATAAAGGGAATAATAAACATGGCGGAGAAAAAGTTCCAAAACCTGAAGTCTCACGACTGCCACGTGATTATGACGCAATTGCTTCCGATTGCTTTGAGGGGGCTCCTGCCGGAAAATGTTCGAGTAGCCATTGTGAAGCTATGTGCATTCCTCAATGCAATCTCTCAGAAGGTAATCAATCCAAAAGTTCTACCACGGTTACAGAACGATGTGATCCAATGTCTTGTCAGTTTCGAGTTGGTGTTCCCGCCATCCTTCTTCAATATTATGACGCACCTCCTGGTTCACCTAGTCGAAGAGATTTTCGTTCTCGGTCCTGTATTTCTACACAATATGTTCCCCTTCGAGAGGTTCATGGGAGTATTAAAGAAATATGTTCGTAACCGTGCTAGGCCAGAAGGAAGCATCGCCAAGGGCTATGGAAATGAGGAGGTAATTGAGTTTTGTGTTGACTTTGTTCCTGACCTTAAGCCGATTGGTCTTCCTCGATCGCGGCACGAGGGGAGACTAAGTGGAAAAGGCACGATCGGAAGGAAATCAACGATATGTATGGACGGCCATTCTCTGACTGAAGCACACCACACTGTACTGACCAATTCCAGCTTGGTGGCTCCGTACTTTGAGAAACACAAGAATATTTTACGCTCGGACAACCCGGGGAAGCCTGAATCCTGGATTAGGAAGGCCCACATGGAGACTTTCGGCAGTTGGTTGAGAAAACATTTAATGAATGACAATGATGTTGTAGATCAGCTGTACATGTTGGCCAAGACACCATCTTCGACTATAACGACTTTCCAAGGGTACTAGATAAATGGGAATACATTTTACACGATCGCCCAAGATAAAAAGAGCACCAACCAAAACAGTGGTGTCCGCTTTGATGCAGCAACCGAGAATGGGCAAAAGGTCACATATTATGGTTACATAGAGGAGATATGGGAACTTGACTATGGACCCTCCTTTAAGGTCCCTTTGTTCCGGTGCAAATGGTTCAAGCTAACAGGAGGTGGGGTAAAGGTGGACCAGCAATACGGAATGACAATGGTGGATTTCAACAATCTTGGTTACCTTGACGAACCATTCGTCCTAGCGAAAGATGTCGCTCAGGTTTTCTATGTGAAGGACATGAGTAGCAAACCGAGGAAACGGAAAGATAAGAAAACGATCAGTACATCATGCGATGATCCAAAGCGCCACATTGTTCTTTCAGGGAAAAGAAACATCGTGGGAGTGGAGGACAAGACAGACATGTCAGAAGATTATAATATATTTGCTAAAATTCCGCCCTTCAAAGTGAACACCGACCCAAGCATTAAGTTAAATGATGAGGATGCTCCATGGATACGGCACAATCGTAAGCAAGCAGGGACACAAGGGAAGAAATGATGTGTAATAATTTATTGTACCAAACTTTGTTGAATGGATCATGTGAATTATATTACCCGTGATGTGTTTGGTGTCCATTTTCGAATGATTCGAGATACCACTGATGATACATGAAATTTGGAGTGATTTAGTCATACTCCTGCCTAGGCGTATAAAATTTTGAATTGAATTAGTTTTATTTTTCTGAATTTTTTGATATATTATTTGTATTTTTAACATTTTGAATTGAATTAGTTTTTATTTTTCTTAATTTTTTGATATATTATTTGTATTTTTAGAATTTTGAATTGAATTAGTTTTATTTTTCTGAATTTTTTGATATAATATTTGTGTTTTTAACATATTGAATTGAATTAGTTTTATTTTTCTGAATTTTTTGATATATTATTTGTGTTTTTAACATATTGAATTGAATTAGTTTTATTTTTCTGAATTTTTTGATATATTATTTGTATTTTTAACATTTTGAATTGAATTAGTTTTATTTTTCTGAATTTTTTGATATATTATTTGTGTTTTTAACATATTGAAAAAGAAAAAGTATTTTAAGAATACCTTTAGTCGCGGTTGGCCTGCCCAACCGCGACTAAAGGTCGTTGCGCGCGGGAACAAAAACCCGCCGAAAAAGCCCTTTAGTCGCGGGTCGCCTCACCAACCGCGACTAAAGGTTACCCGTTAGTCGCGGGTCGCCTCTCCAACCGCGACTAAAGGTACCCTTTAGTCGCGGGTCGCCTCCCCAACCGCGACTAAAGGGGGGGGCTATAAAGACGAGGGCCCCGAACCCCTTCTCGTCTTCTCCGAATGTACACCGCCGCCGTCGCCCTCGCCCTCGACGCCGCCCGCCGTCGCCCGCCGCCCCCTCTCGCCCACGTACGGCGCCCGCCGGCCT
>NC_041385.1:768419825-768447521 GCF_002162155.2 Triticum dicoccoides
CTCGCCGCCCTCAACGCCGCCCCCCAATCCACCTCGGGCCGCCGGCCTCGCCGCCCTCAACGCTGCTCTACAGAGAGCGATGAGAGAGAGAGAGAGAGAGAGAGAAAGAGAGATTTTTTTTTTGTTCTTTTTAATTTTAACTAGTTAATTAGTTTAACAAAAACGGTAAAATAACTTAAAACTTGATAATTAACAAAAAAAACCGTAAAATTTGATAATTAACAAAAAAACGTATATACGGAGAGGGGGCGGCGAGGGGGGCGGCGATGCGCGCGGTTATAAATGTGTGTTGTCCTCGCCTCCCTCTCCGTGATGCCGTCGTCTGCCGCCCTGTCTCGCGCTCTACCGCGACACCCTCTCCCACCCCTTCCTCGCCCCCTCCTTTTGCCACCGCCCTTTCGCCACCGCCACCGCCACCGCCCCCCTTCTTCACTTAATTAATTTGTTTTTACTACATGTTTTCAGGACTGACATAATGGCGGACGATAGAGCTGACCCGATTATGGACAACTATGATCCGGACGGTGAAGCACATATGTTCGGCATCATAAACGGCGATATTCTATATGTGCCGACCGGACAAGAAGAAGATGATATCTCTTCTTATCTGAACCTTGACGGTGAAGATGAAGGGCGCCGTCAGCAAGATGATGCCGAACAAACGTCGATAAACGACGATCTTCAAATGGATGTAGCAACCACCTCCGGCGCCGAGGTATATATATATACATTGAGCCTCTGGTGATACAAACTAACTGATTTGAATAAATATGTGTGGACTAACGCGCGCGACTCTCTTTCTTATTTTAGCCCTCGGCCGGATCGTCGAAACAATCGAGTACGTCGTCAAAGCGTGGCGCAACCAAGACGATGAAACAAGGAGAAACATGCACCATCGAGGTTGTCGACAGTGCAACCGGCAGGCCGCTGGAGCCCCGCAAGAACGCCACCAAGTTTGTCAACCAATGCGGAGCCATTGTTAGAGACAACGTCTCGATCACCGTCCAGGAGTGGAATAAGCCAAAGAAGGCACGAATTGCTGGTTTCACTTTTGTCGATAAGAGAACAAAAAAAGATTGCTTCAAAAAGCTTATGGAACATTTCGTTCTACCTCCGGAATACAACAAATTCGATGAGGAGGGTAACAAGATTGAGGAAAATAAGGAGAGGAGGAGGCTAGTCAAACAGTTTGCTCTTCATAAGATGGCCGACGCATTCCGGAAATTCAAGCAAAATCTAGCCCATGACTTTGTCAAGCAGAACAAGACTCCGGATTTCAAAGGACAATATGAGAAACTGAAACATGATTGGCCAGAATTTGTGAAGCAAAAGAAATCGGAGCAGTTCATTCAAATATCGAAAAAAAATAAGGAAAATGCGGCTAAGAAGGAGTACAATCATATTATGGGGCCAGGAGGGTATCGCCTTTGGGAGCCTAGGTGGGAGAAGATGGAGAACGAGCTGAGGGCGCGAGGAATCCGTCCAGGTACGGAGGGATGGGACCCAAGGGCCAAAAGCTGGTGGTACGGGCATGGGGGAACGCTGAACCCGGAGACAGGGGACTGTGTTTACCGGGGCAAAATAATTAAACCCACCCAAGCCCTTATTGACGCAATGAGGGATGCTCAAGAGGGGAAGATCAAGTTCAACAGAGAGAACGACGCGCTGACAAAAGCCCTCGGGAATCCTGAACACGGAGGACGTGTACGAGGCATGGGGCACATTCCGTGGAAAATAGGGTTCCCCCAGAACGATGACCCGTACGGTTACAGAAGCTGGAAGAGAAAGATGGATCGGGAAGCAGATGTTGTGGCGCGGTTGGCATCGGAAATGGATGTGATGAAGAAAACCGTGAGTGTACTAGTAGCCGAACGAGATGCAGCTCGGGCGCAGCATGAAGGTCATCCAGCGGATCTCAGAAGCCAGCAGCGGAGAAGCAGTGTGGCTTCCACGGAGGCCCCACCGGCTGGTGCAGATGCACCGACGATCGAAATTACTGCACCTGAGCCTCTGGTGGTCGAAATTACTGCACCGGAGCCTCTGGTGGTCGAAATTACTGCACCGGAGCCTCCTCGCTACCCCGTGGATGATATAAAGGAGATGAAAGAATGTCATCTGTATTATCCTATCGGGAACATGTCCGTGAAGGTAGCCATCGGCAGTGCTTTACCATGTTTACCTGGAGCACTCCACCACAACACCCCCATTCAAGATGGCTATGCTCGTGTCACGGTGGAGGACATAGTCCAAGGGTTTGAGGACCTGGAGATTGACATTGCTACACCTGAAGGGGAGAAAAGACTTGGAGATGTCAAGCGCCATTTCATTCTATGGCAAAAGAAGTTTATCAAGTTTCCAGGCGAGGCGCCAAGGACAACAAGTCCACCCCCCTACGGTGGTGGCGGTTCACCTACACCTCCGTCACGTCAGCCGACGCCCCCCAGTCCACAACGTCCGGCGGGTGATCAGACGCCGCCCCCCAGTCCTCGTCCGGCGGGTGATCAGACGCCGCCCCCCAATCCACCTCCGGCAAAGAAGCAGAAGCAGTCCTGGATAACCCGGACCCTTATGTACCTAAGACCACAAAGGTACCAGAGCCATCATTGAAGCCTCTCCCCACAAGGCCTTGGGAACGTAGTGCCGAGGAAACTGCCGCGGCCGCGGCTGCTGATCATGAGAAATGGAAGGCGGACTGCAAGAAGAAAAGAGAGCCCGAGCCCAAGCCAGTATTTTCTGATGAGCAAAAGAAGTGGGCTAAGTCATTTTTGAGCACACCGTCCCAAGCCGCGAAGAATCTGCCTGACGACTATGCACGTGAACTTCGTAGGCAGGCACTCATGTTGAAGGAGAAGAAAGAGCGGGCGGAGAACCAGGAGAACAAAGCCTTGGAGGAGGCCGAGAAAACGGAATTAGAAAGTAAAAAAAGCGGGAAACGAGTTGCCCAGCTCGGGGAACAAAGTAAACAATCGATTGCCCCGCTTATAGTGAAAGCCGCTGGTCCGGATGACCCCGATATCATAGCAGCTGCGGCAGCACATGGATTGACTGTAACGAGTGCCAGAGAACAAGCGGCCAACTTAGGTATTACTCTTCGTGAACTGTTAGGCCTTGATGAGGCGCCAGTGAAGGAGGTAGTAATTACATATGTGAAGAATGGGCCTCTCGTCGAGCCTGCGCAGGAACAGGATGTACCTCCACAAATGAAAGGTCTGCTGAAATGGTACAAGGGTTACATAAAAAATAAAAACGCCAAAGAATATATTTATGCGGAAGTTAGATATGAGCATCACTTCAAACATTACTATGTACAAATTCATCTGAGTGAATTGTTCCAGCTTTTCAATCTGCGCGAGCTCGACAAATCTATCATCAGTTGCTACGTTCTGTAAGTGATTTATTTCTACCCCATCTCGTTCATATTGCCTGCACTATATATATGTCCTAACTATATTGTTGTGTCCGCTATTATACATGCAGAATGAAGATTAAGGAATGCAGAGTAAGGAACATCCATAATGTTGGGTTCATTGACCCACACATCGTTAATGGATATGTGTTGGAGCATCACCCCGCCGACATGGAGGCAGACCTGTGGCAGTTTCTTACAAAGCAGGAACTCAAAAGTGATATTCTATTTCCTTACCATTTTGGGTGAGTGTTTCTGTCTTGAGCACATTCTCTTTTGTTTACTCCATGCATGGTATGTGGCCGGCTAATCGATGAGTTATGCATGACGTACTGTGCATGTATTGTGTCCGCAGGTTCCACTGGATTCTGCTAGTAATTAAAGTTGACACCTCAGAATGTCTCGTCCACGACTCTCTGAATAAGGATCCAAAGCTTTGGGTCGACATGAGAAGAATGCTGCAGAAGTAATTATTTTCATTCATTTGCGCTCTATATCGATCGGCCTATTTCGTTCATTTCCTAATATCAAGTAACTAATAACTCTCTTGTTCATTTAATTTTCTTTGCCTCGTAGGGTTTGGAGACGGTTCGTAGATACAAAGGTCGGTGAATTCAAAAAAGAGCTAGAATTCAAAAGGGCAAAGGCTAAGAATGGTGAGGATATTCAGCCAGCGGGGACCAATCTATGTGCATACTATGTCTGTGAGATGATCCGGAGATACACCTCTGAGCGGGTTCCGAGTGATACCAATGCTCAGAGGAATAACCTCCGGATGATGCTTAGTCCAGAAGCTCGCTTCCGACCACTTCAAGAGGAACTAGCTGGATGGTTCAAGAGGGAAGTCCTCCATCCTAAAGGAGAACACCATTACGAGGACGTAGAACTTTATATGCATTAAATTATGTATGGAAACTTGTTCAAAATTGTATATGGTCATCCGATGATATTGAATATATATTGTATATTCCTCTTGAATTCTTTTTGGTTCTAATTTCAAATTTGTTTGAAATTGTACATTCATATGCATGTATGTAGTACCGTAGAATATGTGAAACTCCTTCAAAATTAAAATAAAGCACAAAAGAAATAAAACAATACAAATTAAACAGAAAACAGGTTTAAGGGGGGGGGGCTAAAACCCTAAACCTGCGGCGGCCTTTAGTCGCGGTTGGCCAGAAGAACCGCGACTAAAGGTCCTCCGCCCCGACGGCCACCTGGCGCCCACGTGGACGGGCCTTTAGTCGCGGTTCTTAAGCAACCGCGACTAAAGGGTGGGGCCTTTAGTCGCGCCCGTTCGGTCGCGGTTGCGCAACCGCGACTAATGGCAGTTGCGAACCGCGACCAAAGGCCCTTTTTCCACCAGTGTCTGAAGGAGAAGCAGGAGCTGCTCCGTGACACCCTCCTCATATAGATGGGTTGACATTTATCTCACCTTGTTTCAAAGATAAATTGATTATCCATCAGGTAGGAAAATTTGGTTTTCTCTACATGGCGTGATATTGTTCCCTTTTCTAGGTCTAATTTATGAAGAAACAAGTACAGAGAATCTTCTAAAAAGAAACCCTTTTCTAGGTCTAATTGATCACGAGGCTTCCTATGCTGTGTGTTTGAACGTTTTCTTCAGATTGTTGTTTTTGTGAAACTGAATGTGCGCGACAATTATTAAGTTGTTGGTTGTGCCCGTGTTTTTTCAGGTTTATCTTGAATAATGAACTTTAGCGACTGTTTTTGCACTATGTGAATTGTTATATACTCCCTCCGTTTCTAAATATTTGTCTTTTTAGAGATTTCAAATGGTTACCACATACGGATGTATATAAACATATTATAGAGTGTAGATTCATTCATTTTGCTCCGTATGTAGTCACTTGTTGAAATCTCTAGAAAGACAAATATTTAGGAACGGAGGGAGTACATGTTAATACCAAGTGTATCTTTCCCTTAGAAAAATATCAAGTGTGTCTTGATGAGTAATACAGAAAATCATGCTTTCTTAGTTTGGTCGATTATGGTGCTTCCAGTTTGGTGCGTTGTTCCTGTATTTTTGGTTTGGTCTGCTAGTGCAGGAGGAGTTGTATAAAGGTGTATTGATCTGTGTGTGTAATTCTGGAAACCGTATTGCCACCATAGTTTCTGTGTGTTGAATTTAAACTAAACATGAGTTTGTTATCTTTTCTTGTTCGATGGGCCATGGAATTGAATGCTGGGGACATGGCAGGGGTACAGCTGTGACAAGTGTGTGCCTGTGTGAGGTCGCCCACCCAAAGCTTGAATTTCAAATGACAAGAGCGGAAGAAACAGAGGCTGTTTTTTACATAAACAGTAGCAAAGTCACTACTGCGCCATTCTTGCCCCATTTGATCCATTCCATCATCGAGTTTGAAGAAGACTGAAGAGTAGAGGTTAGCCGTTGTGCCGATGGCTCCTTCAGTGCTGTCTCTGTCGGGGTCTGGCGTTACGAAGTCGGATGCAACTTCGAAGCTGAATGTACTTTCTCCTGAGGTAATTCTAATTATTCTGTAAACGTTCCACTAGGTTGGATTTGCAGGAACTTTCAGTCAACGGGGTTAGCTCGCGTGTAGGGTTCAGCTGATCTGAAAGTTCAGGTAACCAGGCTGTGGGATCACAAGTTGCGCTGAGTTCATCTTCATGTGTGTCTGGTACTCAGGTGTCTTTCACAATGTAAGCATAACGCCCGTGCATGCAACTGCGAATTAAGATCGTATCCAGAATCTGAAATTTAGTGGCCCGCTATGTCAAGCTTGGGATGAGCCGTAGAACAGGTAGCTAACGATGTTATGATGTCCGTTGGTCAGACGTGGGCCAGTGCAACTGGTCAAAATGTACGGTACTAAGAGCATCTCCAGCCGCACCCTCAACAGGCCCTTCCCAGGTTTTTTTCCGCACCGGCACCAAACGGCCAGTCGCGCCCCTAGAACGCCGAATTCCGCCGGCTCGGGCCATTTTTACGCCCGTCAATCGCAGGACGAACCCGGCGCACTGGGGGGGGGGTTCTCAGGGGCTCCAGCGCAAGGGAAAAGCGCACCTGGGACCACATGTCAGGCGAAAAGTCAAGCCCCCCGTCCAGATTCTCCTCCGAACCCCCCGCGCTCAGCCGCCACCCTGCGCCACCCTGCCGTTCCCGGCGCCGTCCACCACCCAACACAGCTAGATAGATCATTCCCCGTCGGAAAAAAGAAGAGGTTTCGCCGAGGCAGCCTCTCCACCGCCGTCCGGGCAACTTTTTCGGCGTTTCGGCCGCGCAGGGCCTGTACACCGGCGGGTTTGCGCCCACCTCGCCCGCAAGGTGTTTGGTGATTTGCCCGGCCCTGCTATGGACTCCGAAGATGAGGAGGCGCTCGCGGTGTTGCTGGAGGAGGAAGCCGAAGCCGACGTCCAGGAGCAGGAGCATCTCATGGTGCTCGCCGCCCTCGCCGGCCTGCTCGGCGAGCAGTGAAAAGCCGCAGCGAGCTGGCCTGGCGCCTAGGCGGGTGAAAGCAAAGAACCGGCATCGTCTGAAAGGCTACTGCATGCTCTACTCGGACTACTTCGCCGATGCTCCATTGCACGGTGAGAAAACATTTTAGCGTCATTATCGGATGAGCCGAAAGCTTTTCCTCAGGATTGTGAATTCCATCCGGGAGTTCGACAACTACTTCAAGTGCAAGATGGATTGCACTGGCACACTTGGATTCACCTCTATCCAGAAGTGCATGACTGCTATGAGGATGCTTGCATACGGAGCTCCTGGTGATTCACTTGATGACTATGGGCGCATGGCCGAGTCCACCACCATTGAGTGTTTCTACAAGTTCTGCAGGGTAGTGGTGGCAGTGTTTGGACCGCAATACTTTCACACCCAATGCGGAAGACACTGCTCGGATCCTAGCACAGAATGCATCAAGAGGATTTCCTGGATGCTTGAAAGCATCGACTGCATGCATTGGAAATGGAAGAACTGTCCGTTTGCTTGGCAGGGGTTGTACAAAGGCGCCAAAGGTGGTTGCAGTGTGGTACTTGAGGCAGTGGCCACACAGGACCTATGGATTTGGCACTCTTTCTTTGGGATGCCAGGAACTCACAATGACATCAACGTCCTGCAATGCTCCCTTGTCTTTGCCAAGCTTGTTGAAGGTCATTCTCCTCCGGTGAACTTCGAGGTCAATGGGCGGCAACACAACAAGTGGTACTATCTAGCTGATGGCATCTATCCGAGATGGTCGACATTTGTGAAGGCTATCTCAAACCCTGTGCTAGGAGGCAAGAACGCCTTCTTTGCGAAGGTTCAGGAGGCTTGCAGCAAGGATGTCGAGCGGGCATTTGGTGTGCTCCAATCTCGATTTGCTTTGTCCAGTACCCTGCTCAGACCTGGTTGAAAGATTGAATGTGGGAGATCATGACTTGATGTGTCATCTTGCACAACATGATCATTGAGAGCGAGCAGGAAGAGCCGATGTTTGACACTAAACCATATTACAGGTAGGGTCCTCTTGCCCAAGTTGATCACCAGCTACCGGCAACCTGGACTGACTACCTCAATATGCGTCAGGAGTTCCAAGACCCACAGGTGCATCAAGAACTGCAACACGATCTGGTGGAGCACCTATGTGTTGGAAATATGCCCTAGAGGCAATAATAAAAGGATTATTATTATATTTCCTTGTTCATGATAATTGTCTTTTATTCATGCTATAATTGTATTATCCGGAAATCGTAATACACGTGTGAATACATAGACCACAACATGTCCCTAGTGAGCCTCTAGTTGACTAGCTCGTTGATCAACAGATAGTCATGGTTTCCTGACTATGGACATTGGATGTCATTGATAACGGGATCACATCATTAGGAGAATGATGTGATGGACAAGACCCAATCCTAAGCATAGCACAAGATCGTGTAGTTCGTTTGCTAGAGCTTTTCCAATGTCAAGTATCCTTTACTTAGACCATGAGATCGTGTAACTCCCGGATACCGTAGGAGTGCTTTGGGTGTACCAAACGTCACAACGTAACTGGGTGACTATAAAGGTATGCTACTAGTATCTCCGAAAGTGTCTGTTGGGTTGACACGGATCGAGAGTGGGATTTGTCACTCCGTATGATGGAGAGGTATCTCTGGGCCCACTCGGTAATGCATCATCATAATGAGCTCAGAGTGACCAAGTGTCTGGTCACGGGATCATGCATTACCGTACGAGTAAAGTGACTTGCCGGTAACGAGATTGAACGAGGTATTGGGATACCGACGATGGAATCTCGGGCAAGTAACGTACCGATTGACAAAGGGAATTGTATACGGGGTTGCTTGAATCCTCGACGTCGTGGTTCATTCGATGAGGTTATCAAGGAGCATGTGGGAGCCAACATGGGTATCCAGATCCCGCTGTTGGTTATTGACCGAAAAGCAGTCTCGGTCATGTCTGCGTGTCTCCCGAACCCGTAGGGTCTACACACTTAAGGTTCAGTGACGCTAGGGTTGTAGAGATATTTGTATGCAGCAAATCGAAAGTTGTTCAGAGTCCCAGATGAGATTCCGGACGTCACGAGGAGTTCCGGAATGGTCCGAAGGTAAAGAATTATATACGGGAAGTCGAGTTTCGGCCATCGGGAAAGTTTCGGGGTTCACCAGTATTGTACCAGGACCACCGGAAGGGTCCCGGGGGTCCATCGGGTGGGGCCACCTATCTCGGAGGGCCCCATGGGCTGAAGTGGGAGGGGAACCAGCCCCTGGTGGGCTGGTGCGCCCCCCTGGGCCCCCCTGCGCCTAGGGTTGGGAACCCTAGGGGAGGGGGCGCCTCCACTTGCCTTGGGGGGCAAGGCACCCCCCTTGGCCGCCGCCCCCCCTAGGAGATCCCATCTCCTAGGGCCGGCGCCCCCCCTGGGGTCCCTATATAAAGAGGGGGAGGGAGGGCAGCCGCACCCTTGCACTTGGCGCCTCCCTTCCCCCTTGCTACACCTCTCCCTCCCGCAGACGCTTGGCGAAGCCCTGCCGGGATCCCTACTGCATCCACCACAAAGCCGTCGTGCTGCTGGATCTTCATCAACCTCTCCTTCCCCCTTGCTAGATCAAGAAGGAGGAGACGTCATGCTGACCGTACGTGTGTTGAACGCGGAGGTGCCGTCCGTTCGGCGCTAGGATCTCCGGTGATTTAGATCACGACGAGTACGACTCGCTCAACCCCGTTCTCTTGAACGCTTCCGCTCGATCTACAAGGGTACGTAGATGCACTCCTCTCTCTCTTTGCTAGATGAACTCATAGATTTATCTTGGTGAAACCATAGGAAATTTTTTATTTTCTGCAACGTTCCCCAACAGTGGCATCATGAGCTAGGTCTATGCGTAGTTCTCTTTGCACGAGTAGAACACAAATCTGTTGTGGGCGTAGATGTTTTCAACTTTCTTGCCACTACTAGTCTTATTTTGCTTCAGCAGTCTTGTGGGATGAAGTGGCCCAGACCGACCTTACACGTACGCTTACGTGAGACAGGTTCCACCGACTGACATGCACTAGTTGCATAAGGTGGCTAGAGGGTGTCTGTCTCTCCCACTTTAGTTGGAGCGAATTCGATGAAAAGGGTCCTTATGAAGGGTAAATAGAAGTTGACAAATCATGTTGTGGCTTTTTCGTAGGTAAGAAAACGTTCTTGCTAGAACCCTATTGCAGCCACGTAAAAGATGCAACAACAATTAGAGGACGTCTAACTTGTTTTTGCAGCAATTGCTTTGTGATGTGATATGGCCAAAAGTTGTGATGAATGATGAATGATATATTGTGATGTATGAGATCATGTTCTTGTAATAGGAATCACGACTTGCATGTCGATGAGTATGACAACCGGCAGGAGCCATAGGAGTTGTCTTAATTATTGTATGACCTGCGTGTCAATGATTTAACGCCATGTAATTACTTTACTTTTTTGCTAAACCGTTAGCCATAGTAGTAGAAGTAATAGTTGGCGAGAAACTTCATGGAGACACGATGATGGAGATCATGGTGTCATGCCGGTGACAAAGATGATCATGAAGCCCCGAAGATGGAGATCAAAGGAGCTATATGATATTGGCCATATCATGTCACTACTATTTGATTGCATGTGATGTTTATCATGTTTTTGCATCTTGTTTACTTAGAACGGCGGTAGTAAATAAGATGATCCCTCATAATAATTTCAAGAAAGTGTTCCCCCTAACTATGCGCCATTGCGACAGTTCGTTGTTTCGAAGCACCACGTGATGATCGGGTGTGATAGATTCTAATGTTCACATACAATGGGTGTAAGACAGATTTACACATGCAAAACACTTAGGTTAACTTGACGAGCCTAGCATGTACAGACATGGCCTCGGAACACAGAGACCGAAAGGTCAAACATGAGTTGTATGGAAGATACGATCAACATGGAGATGTTCACCGATGATGACTAGTCCCTCTCACGTGATGATTAGACACGGCCTAGTCGACTCGGATCATGTAACACTTAGATGACTAGAGGGATGTCAAATCTGAGTGGGAGTTCATTAAATAATTTGATTAGATGAACTTAATTATCATGAACTTAGTCTAAAATCTTTGCAAAATGTCTTGTAGATCAAATGGCCAATGCTCATTTCAACATGAACTTCAACGCGTTCCTAGAGAAAACCAAGCTGAAAGATGATGGCAGCAACTATACGGACTGGGTCCGGAACCTGAGGATCATCCTCATAGCTGCCAAGAAAGCATATGTCCTAGAAGGACCGCTAGGTGAAGCACCCATCCCAGAGAACCAAGACGTTATGAACGCTTGGCAGTCACGTGCTGATGATTACTCCCTCGTTCAGTGCGGCATGCTTTACAACTTAGAACCGGGGCTCCAAAAACGTTTTGAGCAACACGGAGCATATGAGATGTTCGAGGAGCTGAAAATGGTATTCCAAGCTCATGCCCGGGTCGAGAGATATGAAGTCTCCGACAAGTTCTATAGTTGTAAGATGGAGGAAAATAGTTCTGTCAGTGAGCACATACTCAAAATGTTTGGGTTGCACAACTGCCTGTCCCAGCTGGACATTAACCTCCGAGACGAGGCAGTCATTGACAGAATCCTTCAGTCGCTCCCACCGAGCTACAAGAGCTTTGTGATGAACTAAAATATGCAGGGGATGGTGAAAACTATTCCTGAAGTATTTTCAATGCTGAAGTCAGCAGAGGTAGAAATCAAGAAGGAGCATCAAGTGTTGATGGTCAATAAAACCACTAAGTTCAAGAAAGCCAAGGGTAAGAAGAACTTCAAGAAGGACGGCAAAGATGTTGCCACGCCCGGTAAGCCAGTTGCCGAGAAGAAGTCAAAGAATGGACCCAAGCCTGAAACTGAGGGCTTTTATTGCAAAGGGAAGGGTCACTGGAAGCGGAACTGCCCCAAATACTTAGCGGACAAGAAGGCCGGCAACACTAAAGGTATATGCGATATACATGTAATTGATGTGTAACTTACCATTTCTCGTAGTAGCTCCTGGGTATTTGATACCGGTGCCGTTGCTCATATTTGTAACTCAAAGCAGGAGCTGCGGAATAAGCGGAGACTGGCGAAGGACGAGGTGACGATGCGCGTCGGGAATGGTTCCAAGGTCGATGTGATCGTCGTCGGCACACTACCTCTACATTTACCCACGGGATTAGTTTTAAACCTCAATAATTGTTATTTAGTGCCAAGTTTGAGCATGAACATTGTATCTGGATCTCGTTTAATACGAGATGGCTACTCATTTAAATCCGAGAATAATGGTTGTTCTATTTATATGAGAGATATGTTTTATGGTCATGCCCCGATGGTCAATGGTTTATTCTTAATGAATCTCGAACATAATGTTACACATATTCATAATGTGAATACCAAAATATGTAAAGTTGATAATGACAGTCCCACATACTTGTGGCACTGCCGCCTTGGTCACATTGGTGTCAAGCGCATGAAGAAGCTCCATGCTGATGGACTTTTAGAGTCTCTCGATTATGAATCATTTGACACATGCGAACCATGCCTCATGGGTAAAATGACCAAGACTCCGTTCTCCGGAACAATGGAGCGAGTAACCAACTTATTGGAAATCATACATACTGATGTGTGCGGTCCAATGAGCGTTGAGGCTCGCGGGGGATATCGTTATGTTCTCACTCTCACTGATGACTTAAGTAGATATTGGTATGTCTACTTGATGAAACACAAGTCGGAGACCTTTGAAAAGTTCAACGAATTTCAGAATGAGGTAGAGAATCAACGTGACCGAAAGATAAAGTTCTTATGATCAGATCGTGGAGGAGAATATTTAAGTCACGAATTTGGTACACACTTAAGAAAATGTGGAATCGTTTCACAACTCACGCTACCTGGAACACCTCAGCGTAACGGTGTGTCCGAACGTCGTAATTGCACTCTATTGGATATGGTGCGATCTATGATGTCTCCTACCGATTTACCGCTATCATTTTGGGGATACGCTCTAGAGACAGCTACGTTCACTGTAAATAGGGCTTCGTCTAAATCCGTTGAGATGACACCGTATGAATTATGGTTTGGGAAGAAACCTATGCTGTCGTTTCTAAAAGTTTGGGGATGCGATGCTTATGTCAAGAAACCTCAACCTGAAAAGCTCGAACCCAAATCGGAAAAATGCGTCTTCATAGGATACCCTAAGGAAACCATTGGGTATACCTTCTACCTTAGATCCGAAGGCAAGATCTTTGTTGCCAAGAACGGATCCTTTATGGAAAAAGAGTTTCTCTTGAAAGGAGTAAGTGGGAGGAAAGTGGAACTCGATGAAGTACTACCTCTTGAACCGGAAAATAGTGCAGCACAGGAAAATGTTTGTGTGGTGCCTACACCGACTGGAGAGGAAATTAATGATGATGATCAAGGTACTTCGGATCAAGTTGCTACTGAACTTTGTAGGTCCACAAGGACACGTTCCACACCAGAGTGGTATGGCAACCCTGTCCTGGAAATCATGTTGTTAGACAATGGTGAACCTTCGAACTATGAAGAAGCGATGGCGGGCCCAGATTCCAACAAATGGCTTGAAGCCATGCAATCCGAGATAGAATCCATGTATGAAAACAAAGTATGGACTTTGACAGACTTGCCCGATGATCGGCGAGCGATAGAAAACAAATGGATCTTTAAGAATAAGACGGACGCGGATGGTAATATTACCATCTATAAAGCTCGACTTGTCACTAAGGGTTATCGACAAGTTCAAGGGGTTGACTATGATGAGACTTTCTCTCCCGTAGCGAAGCTGAAGTCCGTCCGAATCATGTTAGCAATTGCCGCTTACTATGATTATGAGATATGGCATATGGACGTCAAAACGGCATTCCTTAACGGCTATCTTAAGGAAGAACTGTATATGATGCAGCCGGAAGGTTTTGTCGATCCTAAGAATGCTAACAAGGTATGCAAGCTCCAGCGATCCATTTATGGGCTGGTGCAAGCATCTCGGAGTTGGAACATTCGCTTTGATGAGATGATCAAAGCGTTTGGGTTTATGCAGACTTATGGATAAGCCTGCGTTTACAAGAAAGTGACTGGGTGCTCTGTAGCATTTCTCATATTATATGTAGATGACATACTTTTGATGGGAAATGATATAGAACTTTTGGACAGCATTAAGGCCTACTTGAATAAGTGTTTTTCAATGAAGGACCTAGGAGAAGCTGCTTACATATTAGGCATCAAGATCTATAGGGATAGATTGAGACGCCTCATAGGTCTTTCACAAAGCACATACCTTGATAAGATATTGAAGAAGTTCAATATGGATCAGTCCAAGAAAGGGTTCTTGCCTGTGTTGCAAGGTGTGAGATTGAGCTCGGCTCAATGCCTGACCACGGCAGAAGATAAAGAAGAGATGAGTGTCATCCCCTATGCCTCAGCCATAGGATCTATTATGTATTCCATGATGTGTACCAGACCTGATGTAAACCTTGCCATAAGTTTGGTAGGAAGGTACCAAAGTAATCCCGGCAAGGAACACTGGACAGCGGTCAAGAATATCCTGAAGTACCTGAAAAGGACAAAGGACATGTTTCTCGTCTATGGAGGTGACGAAGAGCTCGTCGTAAAGGGTTACGTCGATGCTAGCTTCGACACAGATCTAGATGACTCTAAGTCACAAACCGGATACGTGTATATGTTGAATCGTGGAGCAGTAAGCTAGTGCAGTTGCAAGCAGAGCGTCGTGGCGGGATCTACATGTGAAGCGGAGTACATGGCAGCCTCGGAGGCAGCGCATAAAGCAATATGGATGAAGGAGTTCATCACCGACCTAGGAGTCATACCCAATGCGTCAGGGCCAATCACCCTCTTCTGTGACAACACTGGAGCTATTGCCCTTGCCAAGGAGCCCAGGTTTCACAAGAAGACCAGGCACATCAAGCGTCGTTTCAACTCCATCCGTGAAAATGTTCAAGATGGAGACATAGATATTTGCAAAGTACATACGAATCTGAATGTCGCAGATCCGTTGACTAAACCTCTTCCGCGAGCAAAACATGATCAACACCAGAACTCTATGGGTGTTCGATTCATCACAATGTAACTAGATTATTGACTCTAGTGCAAGTGGGAGACTGTTGGAAATATGCCCTAGAGGCAATAATAAAAGGATTATTATTATATTTCCTTGTTCATGATAATTGTCTTTTATTCATGCTATAATTGTATTATCCGGAAATCGTAATACACGTGTGAATACATAGACCACAACATGTCCCTAGTGAGCCTCTAGTTGACTAGCTCGTTGATCAACAGATAGTCATGGTTTCCTGACTATGGACATTGGATGTCATTGATAACGGGATCACATCATTAGGAGAATGATGTGATGGACAAGAGCCAATCCTAAGCATAGCACAAGATCGTGTAGTTCGTTTGCTAGAGCTTTTCCAATGTCAAGTATCCTTTCCTTAGACCATGAGATCGTGTAACTCCCAGATACCGTAGGAGTGCTTTGGGTGTACCAAATGTCACAACGTAACTGGGTGACTATAAAGGTATGCTACGGGTATCTCCGAAAGTGTCTATTGTGTTGACACGGATCAAGACTGGGATTTGTCACTCCGTATGACGGAGAGGTATCTCTGGGCACACTCGGTAATGCGTCATCATAATGAGCTCAAAGCGACCAAGTGTCTGGTCACGGGATCATGCCTTACGGTACGAGTAAAGTGACTTGCCGGTAACGAGATTGAACGAGGTATTGGGATACCGACGATCGAATCTCGGGCAAGTAACGTATCGATTGACAAAGGGAATTGTATACGGGGTTGCTTGAATCCTCGACATCGTGGTTCATCCGATGAGATCATCTAGGAGCATGTGGGATCCAACATGGGTATCCAGATCTCGTTGTTGGTTATTGACCGGAGAGCAGTCTCGGTCATGTCTGCGTGTCTCCCGAACCCATAGGGTCTACACACTTAAGGTTCGATGACGCTAGTGTTGTAGAGATATTTGTATGCAGCAAAACGAAAGTTGTTAGGAGTCCCGGATGAGATCCCAGACGTCACGAGGAGTTCCGTAATGGTACAGAGGTAAAGAATTATATATGGGAAGTCGAGTTTCGGCCATCGGGAAAGTTTCGGGGTTCACCGGTATTGTACCGGGATCACTAGAAGGGTCCCGGGGGTCCACCGGGTGGGGCCACCTATCCCGGAGGGCCCCATGGGCTGAAGTGGGAGGGGAACCAGCCCCTGGTGGGCTGGTGCACCCCCCCTGGGCCCCCCTGCGCCTAGGGTTGGGAACCCTAGGGGAGGGGGCGCCTCCACTTGCCTTGGGGGGCAAGGCACCCACTTGGCCGCCCCCCCCCCCTAGGAGATCCCATCTCCTAGGGCCGGCGCCTCCCCTAGGGTCCCTATATAAAGAGGAGGGAGGGAGGGCAGCCGCACCCTTGCACTTGGCGCCTCCCTTCCCCCTTGCTACACCTCTCCCTCCCGCAGACGCTTGGCGAAGCCCTGCCGGGATTCCTGCTACATCCACCACCACACCATCGTGCTGCTGGATCTTCATCAACCTCTCCTTCCCCCTTGCTGGATCAAGAAGGAGGAGACGTCACGCTGACCATACGTGTGTTCAACACGGAGGTGCCGTCCGTTCGGCGCTAGGATCTCCGGTGATTTGGATCACGACAAGTACGACTCCCTCAACCCCGTTCTCTTGAACGCTTCCGCTCGATATGCAAGGGTATGTAGATGCACTCATCTCTCTCGTTGCTAGATGAACTCATAGATTGATCTTGGTGAAACCGTAGGAAATTTTTTATTTTCTACAACGTTCCCCAACACTATGGAGGCTCAAGGGCGAGGCCAGGGCGACGCGTGGAATGACGTGTGATAAAACTTAAGTTTTCATTTGTTAAACTATATAATTTGTAATGAATTATTAGTTGAACTATTTGATTTATATGATGAAACACACGGAAACACGCCGAACCATGGCAAACTATGTGACGAACTAATTGATTTCTATTTGTATGCGAAAATTAACGCCAAAACACGCTGAACCGCGCCGAATATGGGCCGATTCACGCAGATATGGACCCGTTTTTGGACACAATTGGGCCGAATAATGGGCCGAAATCGGCGCCTGGGGGCGACGGTTGGGTGCCCAACTGTTGGGGAACGTAGCAAAAATTCAAAATTTTGTATGCATCACCAAGATCAATCTAAGGAGATTCTAGCAACAAGATAGAGAGAGGGAGTGCATCTTCATACCCTTGAAGATCGCTAAGCGGAAGCGTTACAAGAACGCGGTTGATGGAGTCGTACTCGCGGTGATTCAAATCACGGAAGATCCGATCTAGCGCCGAACGGACGGCGCCTCCGCGTTCAACACACGTAAAGCCCGGGGATGTCTCCTCCTCCTTGATCTAGTAAGGGGAGAGGAGAAGTTGAGGGAGAACTCAGACAGCACGACGACATGGTGGTGGTGGAGCTCGTGGTATTCCTGTAGGGCTTCGCCAAGCACTACGGAGGAGGAGGAAGAGTTGGAGGAGGGAGGGGCTGCGCCAAAAGCAAGGGTGCTGCAGCCCTCCCACCCCTCTCTATTTATAGGGTGAAGGGGAGAGGGGGCCGGCCCCTGTAGATCCCATCTAGAGGGGGGGCGGCAGCCAGGAGGGGGGGACTTGCCCCCCAAGCAAGGTGGAGGCGCCCCCTCCCCTAGGGTTTCCAACCCTAGGCGCCTTGGGCCCTTGGGGAGGGGCGCACCAGCCCACTAGGGGCTGGTTCCCTCCCATATTCAGCCCATTAAGCCACCCGGGGTAGGTGGCCTCACCCGGTGGACCTCCGGACACCTTTCGGTGGTCTCGGTACAATACCGATAACCCCCGAAACCATTCTGGTGACTGAAACTGGGCTTCCCATATATAAATCTTCACCTCCAGACCATTCCGGAACTCCTTGTGACGTCCGGGATCTCATCCGGGACTCCGAAAAACATTCGGTAACCACATACTAATTCCCAAAACAACTCTAGTGTCACCGAACCTTAAGTGTGTAGACCCTACGGGTTCGGGAATCATGCAGACATGACCGAGACATCTCTCCGGCCAATAACCAACAGCAGGATCTGGATACCCATGTTGGCTCCCACATTTTCCATGATGATCTCATCGGATGAACCACGATGTCGGCGATTCAAGCAATCCCGTATGCAATTCCCTTTGTCAATCAGTACGTTACTTGCCCGAGATTCGATCGTCAGTATCCCAATACCTCGTTCAATCTCGTTACCGGCAAGTCACTTTACTCGTTCCGTAAGGCATGATCCCATGACTAACTACTTAGTCACATTGAGCTCATTATGATGATGCAATACCGAGTGGGCCCAGAGATACCTCTCCGTCATACGGAGTGACAAATCCCAGTCTCGATTCGTGCCAACCCAACAGACACTTTCGGAGATACCTGTAGTGCACCTTTATAGCCACCCAGTTATGTTGTGACGTTTGGTACACCCAAAGCACTCCTACGGTATCCGGGAGTTGCACAATCTCATGGTCTAAGGAAATGATACTTGACATTAGAAAAGCTCTTAGCAAACGAACTACACGATCTTGTGCTATGCTTAGGATTGGGTCTTGTCCATCACATCATTCTCCTAATGATGTGGTCCCGTTATCAATGACATCCAATGTCCATGGTCAGGAAACCATAACCATCTATTGATCAACGAGCTAGTCAACTAGAGGCTCACTAGGGACATGTTGTGGTCTATGTATTCACACATGTATTACGGTTTCCAGTTAATACAATTATAGCATGAACAATAGACAATTATCATGAACAAGGAAATACAATAATAACCATTTTATTATTTCCTCTAGGGCATATTTCCAACAATCTCCCACTTGCACTAGAGCCAATAATCTAGTTCACATCACTATGTGATTGTAATGAATCCAACACCCATGGGGTTTGATCATATCTCGCTTGTGAGAGAGGTTATTAGTCAATGGGTCTGAACGTTTCAGATCCGTGTGTGCTTTACAAATCTCTATGTCATCTTGTAGATGCAGCTACCACGCGCTACTTGGAGGTATTCCAAATAACTGCTCTACTATACGAATCCGGTTTACTACTCAGAATCATCCGGATTAGTGTCAAAGTTTGCATCGACGTAACCCTTTATGATGAACTCCTTTACCACCTCCATAATCGAGAAAATTCCTTAGTCCACTAGTTACTAAGGTTAAGTTTGACCACTGTCATATGATCCATTCCTGGATCACTCTTGTACCCCTTGACTGACTCATGGCAAGGCACATTTCAGGTGTGGTACTCGGCATAGCATACTGTAGAGCCTACGTCTAAAGCATAGGGGACGACCTTCGTCCTTTCTCTCTCTTCTGCCGTGGTCAGGTCTTGAGTATTACTCAATACTCACACCTTATAACACAGCCAAGAACTCCTTCTTTGCTGATCTATTTTGAACTCCTTCAAAATCTTGTCACGGTATGTATTCATTTGAAAGTACTATTAAGCGTTTTTTGATCTATCCTTATAGATCTTGATGCTCAATGTTCAAGTAGCTTAATCCAGGTTTTCCATTGAAAAACACTTTTCAAATAACTTTATATGCTTTCTAGAAATTCTACAACATTTTTGATCAACAATATATTAACAACATATACTCATCAGACATTCTATAGTGCTCCCACTCACTTCTTTGGAAATACAAGTTTCTCATAAACTTTGTATAAACCCAAAATCTTTGATCATCTCATCAAAGCGTATATTCCATCTCCGAGATGCTTACTCCAGTCCTTAGAAGGATTACTGGAGCTTTGCATACTTGTTAGCATCTTTCAGGATTGACAAAACCTTCTGGTTGTATCACATATAACCTTTCCTCAAGAAAATCGTCGAGGAAACAATGTTTTGACATCCTATCTACAAGATTTCATAAATAATGCAGTAACTGCTAATATAATTCCAACACTCTTAGCATCACTGCGAGTGAGAACGTCTCATCGTAGTCAACTCCTTGAACTTGTCGGAAAACATCTTAGTGACAAGTCGAGCTTTCTTAATGGTGACACTTACCATCATTGTCCGTCTTCCTTTTAAAATTCATCTGTACTCAACAGCCTTACGACCATCGAGTAGTTCTTCCAAAGTCTACACTTTGTTTTATACATGGATCCTCTCTCAGATTTTATGGCCTCGAGCCATTTGTTGGAATCCGGGCCCACCATCGCTTCTCCATAGCTTGTAGGTTCATTGTTGTCTAGCAACATGACCTCTAAGACAGGATTACGTGCCACTCTGAAGTAGTATGCATCCTTGTCGACCTACGAGTATTGGTAGTGACTTGATCTGAAGTTTCGTGATCACTATCCTCAGCTTCCACTTCAATTGGTGCAGGCGCCATAGGAACAACTTCCTGTGCCCTGCTAAACACTAGTTGAAGTAATAATAACCTCATCAAGTCTCCACCATCCTCCCACTCAATTCTTTCAAGAGAAACTTTTCCTCGAGAAAGGACCCGTTTGTGGAAACAATCACTTTTGCTTCCGGATCTTAATTACGAGGTATACCCAACTATTTTTGGGTGTCCTATGAAGATGCATTTTATCCGCTTTGGGTTCGAGCTTATGAGGCAAAACTTTTCACATAAGCGTCACAGCCCCCAACTTTTAAGAAATGACAGCTTAGGTTTCTCTAAACCATAGTTCATACGGTGTCATCTCAACAGAATTACGTGGTGCCCTATTTAAAGTGAATGCGGTTGTCTCTAATGCCTAACCCATAAAAGATAGTGGTAATTCGATAAGAGACATCATGGTATGCACCATATCCAATAGGGTGCATTTATGATGTTCGGACACACCATCACACTATGGCGTTCCAAGCGGTGTTAATTATGAAACAATTTCCACAAGGTCTTAATTGTGTGCCAAACTCGTAACTCAGATATTCATCTCTATGATCATATCATAGACATTTTATCCTCTTGCCATGATGATCTTCAACTTCACTCTGAAATTACTTGAACGTTTCAATACTGGGATGTGTTTCATCAAGTAAATATACGTAGCATCTACTCAAATCATATGTGAAGTAAGAACATAACGATATCCACTGCGTGCCTCAACACTCATTGGACTGCATACATCAAAATGTATTACTTCCAACAAGTTGCTTTCTTGTTCCATCTCACTGAAAACGAGGCCTTTCAGTCATCGTGCTCATGTGGTATGATTTGCATGTCTCAAGTGATTCAAAATCAAGTGAGTCCAAACGATCCATCTGTATGGAGTTTCTTCATGCATATACACCAATAGACATGGTTCGCATGTCTCAATCTTTTCAAAGACGAGTGAGTCCAAAGATCCATCAACATGGAGCTTCTTCATGCGTTTTATACCAATATGACTCAAATGGCAGTGCCACAAGTATGTGGTACTATCATTACTATCTTATATCTTTTGGCATGAACATGTGTATCACTACGATCGAGATTCAGTAAACCATTCATTTTAGGTGCAAGACCGATGAAGGTATTATTTAAAT
Organism: Triticum dicoccoides; assembly: GCF_002162155.2. Lineage (NCBI taxonomy): Eukaryota > Viridiplantae > Streptophyta > Magnoliopsida > Poales > Poaceae > Triticum > Triticum dicoccoides. The sequence continues at coordinate 768,441,284 of NC_041385.1, forward strand.
AAACAGAGTAACCATTATTCTCCTTAAATGAATAACTGTATTGCGATAAACATAATCCAATCATGTCTATGCTCAACGCCAGGGGCGGAGACAGGGGGCGAGCAGGGGCTAGACCTCGCGCAACGATCGCCGCCCCCCCCCCCTAACCATCTAGTGCAGATATTAGTACTAATATGGGGCAGTATATACGAGTATTCAAGTACTAATCTCCGTATCCTATCATAAAGGCCCAAACTGACCTGCTTCTTATTGTGATGTGTATGTGACAAAGCCCAGAAAGAGCCCATGCCCCACGTTGCTTAGCCAGGATTAGCGGCAAACTGTAACTTGGTCCCTTCGTTCGAGTAAACCTAATTCGAGTCTGCAGGTTGTTAGATCGATACCACGCCGCCGTTGGCCGCCATAAGGCTCCTTCTCACCGTTATTCCAGGCCACCGCTCGCCGCGATGCTAGTTAGCGGACGCCAAATAAGGACACCGCGATGGCGCCGTGCTAAACATGGGCGCTCCTGCCCCTGCCTCTGTTAATCCTGCCGCAATGTCAACCGTATTCAAGTATGTTTATCATGGTGTTTATTCTTCAAGCCCTCAAATCTAAAGGTATCATCTATGTTCAATTCTTGTTGATGGACAACTGCAGCCTACCAGTCTAATTCATTGCTTCACATTCATACAAGAGAATTGATTAATTTACTACACGTGTCTTCCTTTTAATCACAGAATAGTTTGTTTGAAATTTTATATGGTCGCTATATGAAAATATTGTTTGTGCAAAGGTTCTTCCAATTAGATTATCAGATTGTTTGATGAGCTTCATAGTTATAGACAATTTTATTAATTGAATTGAGGTTTTTATTGTCAAATGTACTTTTCAATTATCGATATCAATGTGCTGCTGAGACTTTTTATTTCTAATGTTTTATTTCCTACACAAAGTTGCACCTTGCGGTGCGATGTGCTCCACATAGTGCATTTGTTCGCCATTGTAGCATTTCACACTTACAAGGGACCCTGCGTTAAACCCCTCTCACTTTAGAGCAAGTTTTATCGCTTCTGTGTTTAAACTGATCTTTTTCTTCTTCGCCCCCCTCATGATCAAATCCTGGCTCCGCCCCTGCTCAACGCAAACACCAAATAACAATTATTTAGGTTTAACACCAATCTTGATGGTAGAGGGAGCATGCGATGCTTGATTACATCAACCTTGGAAACACTTCCAACACACATCGTCATCTCACCTTTAGCTAGTCTCCGTTTATTTTGTAGCTCTTTTATTTCGAGTTACTAACACTTAGCAACCGAATCGGTATCTTAATACCCCGGTGCTACTAGGAGTACTAGTAAAGTACACATTTAATACAATGTATATCCAATATACTTCTGTCAACCTTGCCAGCCTTCTCATCTACCAAGTATCTAGGGTAGTTCTGCTTCAGTGACCATTCCCCTTATTACAGAAGCACTTAGTGTCGGGTTTGAGTTCAACCCTGGGTTTCTTCACTAGAGCAGCAACTGATTTGATGTTTCATGAAGTATCCCTTCTTGCCCTTGCCCTTCTTGAATTGATGCTCCTACTTGATTTCTACTTTCGCTTGTGTCAAGCATCGCGAATTGCTCAAGGATCATCATGTCTATCCCTGATATGTTATAGTTCATCACGAAGCTCTAATAGCTTGATGGCAGTGACTATGGAGAACCATCACTATCTCATCTAGAAGATTAACTCCCACTCAATTCAAGTGATTGTAGTACTCAGACAATCTAAGCACATGCTCAATGATTGAGCTTTTCTCCCTTAGTTTGCAGGTCAAGAAACTTGTCATAGGTCTCATACCTCTTGACGTGGGCACGAGCCTGAAATCCTAATTTTAGCTCTTGGAACATCTCATATGTTCTACGACGTTTCAAAAATGTCTTCGGTGCCTCAATTCTAAACCGTTTAACATTACGCACTGAACTATCACGTAGTCATCAAAACGTGTATGTCAGATGTTCGCAACATCCACAAACAACGCTCGAGGTTCAGCACACCGAGCGGTGCATTAAGGACATAAGCCTTCTGTGCAGCAATGAGGACAATCCTCAGTATACGGACCCAGTCCGCATAATTGCTACTGTCAACTTTCAACTAAATTTTCTCTAGGAACATATCTTAAAACAATAGAACTAAAGCGTAGGCTGCGACATAATTTGCAAAGACCTTTTGACTATGTTCATGATAATTAAGTTCATCTGATTATTTAATGAACTCCCACTTAGATAGACACCCCTCTAGTTATCTAAGTGATATATGATCCGAGTCAACTAGGCCGTGTCCGATCATCACATGAGACGGACTAGTCATCATCGGTGAACATTTTCATGTTGATCGTATCTAATATACGACACATGTTTGACCTTTCGGTCTCTTGTGTTCCGAGGCCATGTATGTACATGCTAGGCTCGTCAAATCAACCTAAGTGTTTTGCGTGTGTAAATCTCTGGCTTACACCCATTGTATGTGAATGTTAGAATCTATCACACCCGATCATCACATGGTGCTTCGAAACAATGAACTTTCGCAACGGTGCACAGTTAGGGGAAACACTTTCTTGAAATTTTAAGAGGGATCATCTTATTTATGCTACCGTCGTTCTAAGCAAATAAGATGTAAACATGACAAACATCACATGCAAATCATAGAGTGACATGATATGGCCAATATCATCTCGCGACTTTGATCTTCATCTTTGAGACGCGGCATGATCACCTTCGTGACCGGCATGACACCATGATCTCCATCATCGTGTCTTCATGAAGTTGTCTCGCCAACTATTACTTCTACTACTATGGCTAACGGTTAGCAATAAAATAAAGTAATTACATGGCGTTTTCAATGACACGTAGGTCATACAATAAATTAAGACAACTCCTATGGCTCCTACCGGTTGTCATACTCATCGACATGTAAGTCGTGATTCCTATTACAAGAACATGATCAATCTCATACATCACATATATATCATTCATCACATCCTTTTGGCCATATCACATCACACGGCATATGCTGCAAAAACAAGTTAGACGTCCTCTAATTGTTGTTGCAAGTTTTTACGTGGCTGCTATAGGTTTCTAGCAAGAACGTTTCTTACCTACGCCAAAACCACAACATGATCCGACTAAAGTGGGAGAGACTGGCACCCGCTAGCCACCTTATGCAACTGGTGCATGTCAGTCGGTGGAACCTGTCTCACGTAAGTGTACGTGTGAGGTCGGTTCGGGCCGCTTCATCCCACAATACCGTCGAAACAAGATAGGACTAGTAACGGTAAGCATATTGAACAAAATCAATGCCCACAACAACTTGTGTTCTACTCGTGCATAGAATCTACGCAATAGACCTAGCTCATGATGCCACTATTGGGAAACGTAGCAGAAATTCAAAATTTTCTACGCATCACCAAGATCAATCTATGGAGATTCTAGCAACAAGAGAGAGAGGGAGTGCATCTTCATACCCTTGAAGATCGCTAAGCGGAAGCGTCACAAAAACGCGGTTGATGGAGTCGTACTCACGGCGATTCAAATCGCGGAAGATCCGATCTAGTGCCGAACGAACGGCGCCTCCGCGTTCAACACACGTACAGCCCGAGGACGTCTCCTCCTTCTTGATCCAGCAAGGGGGGAGGAGAAGTTGAGGGAGAACTCCGACAGCACGACGGCATGGTGGTGGTGGAGCTCGTGGTATTCCTGCAGGGCTTTGCCAAGCACTACGGAGGAGGAGGAAGAGTTGGAGGAGGGAGGGGCTGCGCCAAAAGCAAGGGTGCTGCTGCCCTCCCACCCCCTCTCTATTTATAGGGTGAAGGGGAGAGGGGGCCGGCCCCTCTAGATCCCATCTAGAGGGGGGCGGCGGCCAGGAGGGGGAGACTTTCCCCCCAAGCAAGGTGGAGGCGCCCCCCTCCCCTAGGGTTTCCAACCCTAGGCGCCTTGGGCCCTTGGGGAGGGGCGCACCAGCCACTAGGGGATGGTTCCCTCCCATATTCAGCCCATTAAGCCCCCCGGGGCAGGTTGCCCCACCCGGTGGACCTCCGGAAACCTTTCGGTGGTCCCGGTACAATACCGATAACCCCCGAAACCATTCCGGTGACTGAAACTGGACTTCCCACATATAAATCTTCACCTCCGGACCATTCCGGAACTCCTCGTGATGTACGGGATCTCATCCAGGACTCCGAACAACATTCGGTAATCACACACTAATTCCCATAACAACTCTAGCATCACCGAACCTTAAGTGTGTAGACCCTACGGGTTCGGGAATCATGCAGACATGACCGACACATCTCTCCGGCCAATAACCAACAGTGGGATCTGGATACCCATGTTGGCTCCCACATGTTCCACGATGATCTCATCGGATGAACCACGATGTCGGGGATTCAAGCAATCCCGTATGCAATTCCCTTTGTCAATCGGTACGTTACTTGCCCGAGATTCGATCATTGGTATCCCAATACCTCGTTCAATCTCGTTACCGGCAAGTCACTTTACTCGTTCCGTAATGCGTGATCCCGTGACTAACTACTTAGTCACATTGAGCTCATTATGATGATGCAATACTGAGTGGGCCTAGAGATACCTCTCCGTCATACGGAGTGACAAATCCCAGTCTCGATTCGTGCCAACCCAACAGACAGTTTCGGAGATACCTGTAGTGCACCTTTATAGCCACCCAGTTACGTTGTGACGTTTGGTACACCCAAAGCACTCCTACGGTATCCGGGAGTTGCAAAATCTCATGGTCTAAGGAAATGATACTTGACATTAGAAAAGCTCTTAGCAAAGGAACTACACGATCTTGTGCTATGCTTAGGATTGGGTCTTGTCCATCACATCATTCTCCTAATGATGTGATCCCGTTATCAATGACATCCAATGTCCATGGTCAGGAAACCATAACCATCTATTGATCAACGAGCTAGTCAACTAGAGGCTCACTAGGGACATGTTGTGGTCTATGTATTCACACATGTATTATGGTTTCCAGTTAATACAATTATAGCATGAACAATAGACAATTATCATGAACAAGGAAATACAATAATAACCACTTTATTATTGCCTCTAGGGCATATTTCCAACACCAACCGCCCCCAGCGCCGAGTATGCCGCCGGCTCACCCCCAGGCCGCTCTATTTCCGCGCCCTGGGGGGCCGAACGACTGGAGATGCTCTAATGTCGGGGCCTCTACGCGCGAGAGCATGGATCTCGAAGAGCAAAGATAACTTGTGCACCTGAGCTCGTGCTCAGAATAGCACATTCGACAAAAGGAGTTGTTTTAACGGTAAAAAGAGGACAGGAAGATACTGTGTACAAAAGTTCGAAAATCCTTTTCTGAGCCCAGTCTCATCTGCACCCGTGTTGAAAAAAAATTCAAAAAATACTAGAAAAATTCAAAAAAATTCCTTTTTTGCATGGTAGATAATTTTATGCGTGAGATCTGCTTCTATTTTCAAATTATTTAGACATATGAGCAGCTCTCAGAATTTTATTATAGACCCCGAATTTGTGTTTTTTGCCGAGAGCTGCTCAGATGTTGAAATGATCTGAAAATTGAAGCGGACCTCACGCAATAGATTATCTACCATGCAAAAAAATGGAATTTTTTAATTTTGTTTATGAATTTTTTTCGGACGAAGTGCAGACGAGTCTGGCCACCGAATCCGTGCACTCATACAACACTACTGGAAACTGGGAATTTGCCATCAGCCAGCTCTTTGCCATCTGCCAGCAGATGGCAAAGACGTTCTTTGCCATCTGCTTATAAAAAACAGATGGCAAAGAACTGACAGATGGCAAAGAACATGGTTGCCATCAGCCAATTCTTTGCCATCTGCTAGTGAATGGCAAATAATCTTTGCCATCTGCCAGCAGATGGCAAAGAGGTGGGTAGGATCCAGTGTTGCAACGGCCTGTCAACCCACCTCTTTGCCATCTGCCAGCAGATGGCAAAGAATCTTTTCCATCTGTTGGCAGATGGCAAAGAAGTGGGTGAAGCCCAATGGATAACGGCGCTATAACGGCCAGTAGCCCCACCTCTTTGCCATTTGCCAGCGGATGGCAAAGGCCCATATCTTTGCCATCAGCCAGCGGCTGGCAGATGGCAAAGAGGTCAAACTATCTCCCCCCTCTTTTTCTAAAAAAAATTCCCCTCCCCTCTCTCCCAGCCCGGCCCCTCCCCCCTCTCTCTCTCTCTTCCA
>NC_041385.1:768447872-768457872 GCF_002162155.2 Triticum dicoccoides
GTGCCCCGCGGCCCGCCCCTCCACCGAGCCAGGCCACGGCGCCGCCCCCTTCCCGCGGCCCTCCCCGCCACGGAGCCATCGAGATTCAGGTATGTTTGACAGCAAAATATTGCATAAACTGTAGGGCTAGTTTGGCAGCAAAGTTTTTTTTTAACTGTGGTAATTGAAAACCACGGTATTACTCTGGGTGGGCAAAGAATACTACAGTTTCCTAAAATCAATGTTTTTCTCAGTTTTACATGTGTTTGGTTGCTGCTGTTTAACCAAAGTTTTGCCAAGTATTTTAGCATGAGTGACCGAGTAATTAGCGGCAATTAGCGGCTGCTAACGGCGGCCAGCTGCATGCACACGTAATACCAGTCAACTAGATTGAAGTAATACAATCCTAGGAGTGTGTTGCCATTATATGTCTATATACGTGCATGTACTTCTAGCCGGTCCTAAATTCTTTGTGCGTGTACATGCGCCATTTATACTGAATTGGCTAGCTAGCTAGCATATATAGCCTGCTGCTTATGAGTGTTCTCCAAAAGGATCAATCAATCTAATCCATGCGCTACTCGCCGGAAATACATAGGCAGCCAAGGACTCGAGAAATAGCTTGCTGCGAATGAGTGTTCTCCCTGGTGGTGAGCTTGATTCAGTCATGGCACTGCAGAGATATAGACAGGGAGATAGAGACTCGCACGCGACGCTAGCTGGAAGATAGACTAATCAAACTGAATTGACTATAACAAGGAGATATAATATGGTCGTTTACCATATAAGAGAAAGAGGGAAAATAGGATTGGGTCGCTCTGAATATTTTTATCTCGACATAGACGGCAACGTCAAGTGCGATCTCCGAGAAGATTTCTCTCCGTTCTGTTTTAAAAAAACAGGTCGGGACCTCTTTTCCGAATACTGCAAAAAGACCGTGGTTTCTAACATACTGTGGTTTACAGAACTTCGGTTTTTTCTGAAGCCAAACGCAGCAAAGTATTCAAAACAATGGTATTTTTCATAAACCACGGTATTCTCAGAAAACTTTAAAAAAACTTTGCTGCCAAACGCAGCCTTGAGTCATCGGTGTCGAAGGCAGCCACTGCTAAAGATCCCAACTAGTTGCCATGTTCATCTCACGCTATCGCTGCAACACTCCCCACATGCTGGATCGTCCCCACCATGGTATCCAAATCAAAGCATATCCCACTAGTGGCGGTTGGCAGCCCTAGTACACTAGAGTAGTCTGAGTGTGGGGAGTAACCTTCACCTCCTCTGTAGATAGTCGAAGTTCGTCCAGGAAACTTCGAACAAAGTCAAAACTGGATAACGGAGTTTCGTGTATCTTTTCACAAATTACCATTCGCCTTGCATGCCATATAGCTCAAAGGTTGAGACACACACATAGTAGTAAGTACTGAGTGCTTCACCCATGGGGCCTGCATGCAGCTCTTATGCTTCATGATGTTGCCATCAACAAGAGCCCATACACATCAAGCCATCATTTAATTCATCAATGAGTGACACAATGAGTCTAGGGCACCACAGACTTGGAAAAGTCGAGCCACAATGCTCTAAACTGAAGGAGTCCATAATGTTGTCGCTCCAAATTGGGCATGTCGACACATGGAAGAACTATGTCTTGATGCATGCAGCGTGAAAGGCGTGGGAGCACAGAAACCTAACGTCCTCCTCACCCCTGGTCTCCAGGTCTAACAAACAGGGCACATTACGCGGGGCTCACGCCGACGCTTTTAGCTGGCGTGTGCCGCTAGAGCTCGGGCGACATATGTTTCTTCTTCAGTGACTGCGTCTTTAAACGAGAGGTGTAGTGCCTTGGGATTGTTGTAGACAAAACTAGTACCTAGAGTTCCGCTATCCCATTGTCCAAGTCGTACCGCAATTTCCTCGGCCTTGCGGCGATTGGGGCGATAATAATGTCCATTCCGAGGGTATCCCGTAGGAGAACGTGGCCCAGTTGTCTTCGGGGAGGTCGTACTTGTTAGCCACATGCTCCTCGGTGAGCATCCCGTGGATGAGTTTGTGTGTGGGGAGGGGGGCATCGGGGATCAGAAATACGGTGGTGGAGGTGGCGACCTGAATCTGGTGCACCGGGGCAATTGATGTTACCGGTGCACCGGACCGCTGTTGCACATTAAAAAATGTTCGAAAAAAATTAGTGCATTATCACAACATTATTATATATTATCATAAAATTTCATATCAAAACTCGAAACATGGCACAAGATACAAGAAATGATAAGACATCAATGTGATAATGGGTCAAATCTAAAGCCCAATTTATATTATGTCAACACTGATGTCAAATTTGTCATTTTTGTATCTCGTGCATTTTTTTGAATTTTCATATGAAATTTTGTGACAATATCGAATGATGTTGTGTTAATGCACTAATTGTTTTTCGATTTTTTTAAACATTTTGCAATGTGCAACCGTGGCCAGGTGTACCGGTAGCAGCAAATACGCTCTCATCTCGACCCGGTGGTCGAGCTAACTACCGGGCGACGGTATTGACCACTAGTATGTGCTAGTCCCATGGACGTCCTATGGCCTCGATCACGTGCCTCCCATAGCGGGAACGGGAAACGTGAACCTGGATGCGTACAAACCAAGGGTAGTGGGCGTCGCCGCGGGTGACAAGTTCGTCATCGGGTGTAATGTGGGTCTCTGCCATCTTTTCCAAACTTTCAGTGGGACAAAGCTCATCAAAGCATGCATGGCTACATTTAGCCACGTACACACGGTCACATACCGGGAAGTCTGATCAGAGTCTTAGTGAGCCATGAAAATCTGCAATTCAAGACCGGCTGAGTAGTTCCATGGGCATTGTATAGTGCGACATTGGTTGTTAGTCAAAGGGTCAGTTCTTAGCTTAAACAATAAGCCATCTCCTCTTTAGAATTTTTTTTTCATTCATAAACCGTCTCTCTTATTCGTTACGGTTTCTAAATTAGTTATGGAATAATTAATTTAGAAGTCTTAAAAAAATTAGGGACAACTTGTTCTTTAAGCTGGAGAGAGGCGGCTTATTTTTACATTAAGCAGCCCAAAAAAACTGGCGCACAGCCTCATATCGAGGTTAGGGCTGCAAGAAAAGCTCGAGGCTCATGAGCCGTTCGAGATCGACTCGTATTTTTTAACTTGACTCGAGATCGACTCGAAAAGAAACAAGCTGAGTTTGAACACTTTATATAGCTCGATAGAGAAACGAGCCGATCTTGAGCCAATGTTGGCTCGCTCGATTTTAGCTCGATAGCTCAACAGAATATCATTATGTTAAATGATCATGCCATATATTAAATAGAAATAAGATAATTTATTAACATATATGTTGTCCATAATTTTTCTCCATTTTATTTATCAACGAACATGGAAACTTAATTATGTGCAAAGAAGATTTAAGCCTAATTATGGCACGTGGTCGACTATGTGTTAAGTCTCCTATATTTTTGGCAAAGGTTCCCAGCATATTCACCTTTATTTGTTTTTCATCCATAGATTTATAATGTTTACCATCTCATTTAGCTCGAAACTAGATCAAGATCGATTCAAGATCGTTACAAGCTGAGCACGAGTCCTGTTCTACAACTTGATCATGAGCTTCACTTAGTTTGAGCTCGCTCAAATTTTTATATGAGTTGAGTTGAGCCAACTCCAACTTGCTCGAGCTCGACTCGTTTGCAGCCTTAATCGAGGTTGGTCCTTCGGAATGAAACCCTTGAAAAATAAGAGAGCGTATCTGTCTCGCCCATAGGGCAAGTTTTAATAGACAGTTGCTCCCCTTGGGCCAGCCCAAATAAACCGTCCTTACTCACTAGTCAATGCCACATAGTTGAGTGTTGATTTTCACCGTGGTGTGTACTGTTGAATAGAGTAGCCAAGTTCATTTACTTTTCATGCAACAAAATAAGTGTTTGATTTCTAAAATGTCATTTAAATAAAAAATAATATCATGTAATTTAAAACGTATTCAATGCAACTTAAAATGTTCATGTAATTAGAAAATGTAAATTAATTAAAACTATTCATGTAATAAAACAGAATGTCAACACATTTTTAATAAGTGTTCGATGCGTTCAAAAATGTTATAACAATAAAAGTGTTCAATACATTTTTTTCAAATGTTTATGTAATTTAAAAAAATCATTGAAAGTTTAAGGTAATTAAAAAATGTTTGGCATATTTAAAATCATATTCGTGTAATTTAATTTGTTATGAAAAATCTAAGAGTTGAAGGAGGACTAGAAATGAAAGAAAAAATATAGCTAAAATAGAGCAGTAGGTTAGGGATCCAAAATGCTTACATTCGAAGTTTATTCTCTCAATTGTAGTGGTTTATGCATCCCAATCATTACCTCAATATATGTCTCCTTGGCTCATGGGTGAAGAGATATATGCATGGAGAAGGAAAATTTTGAAATGCTATAATTTATGCATAATATCATGCTTCATCCAAACATTTTCCTTTGCGATATAGTAGGCACATCGACCTTTTGCAATATGGTGCTGTGATTAGAAAAAATTGTGAAGTTTGCCTACAAATGGTCTACTAGAGATGGCTATAAGGTGAGGATTCGAGAAGACACATAGTATGGGTGTTTTCTTCATTTGTCCAATACTGCACATATATTGCATATGTAGAGAGTAGATTAAAAATGTTCGACGTATTTGGGATGGACACACCTTGGTGCTCTTGTTTAGAAGAATTTCATATACGATAATGCCTTAGATTGTAAACATCCACAACACATCACCAATCCATCCACCCAATTCCCGCATGTTCATATCTAAACGCTGAGCTTTCAAATGTGCCATGACCAAGTGATACCATGGCCGCACGCGACGGAGGTGACCGAGACTCGTTTCTTCACCTATGGGGGAGTCGCCTTGCAAAGCATATCCACTGGTTCCACAACGATGTTCCCCTAGTCCACGGGGCGCACATGATTGTCATTGAGGTCAACAGGCCAGGGTGGTGCTTGTTAGCCAGGTTCGACAATAGGGTGCCACTTGACCATTGTGTCAAAGTCTTCGACCTTGCTGTCCGCCGGGGCTACGTTGTTGAGAGATAATTTACAGGATGCTAGCCGGCCTCACCACTGGGAACTGGGGTTGTTAAACTTCCCTGCTTCTCACTTTGCCAAATGCCAAGGGTATCGACCACGATTTGCCCGTTGTGTGGGACGCAATACCTTGCTTCGGCTTCGTGGTGGAGGAAGGCACGGCGAAGAAGTGGTTCAAGGGCCTCATGAACCGATTCTAGACATGCATGCGTACCACCCATGGCAGCTTGTTTTTAATTACTCTGGTTGATGTGTGCTCTGCACCTCCACGTCTGCGTGCCATCGGGTGTTCTACATTTTTTTTCAAGCACACGCAAGAGATGTGCTACCATTTCGTTTAATGACCTTCGTATTATTCCACATTACCACTTCGGTTTATGTATGTATGTATTGATGTGCTATTCGTGACTTGTGAGGGTTGTGAAATTACATGAGTAGCACCGTTAAGTGTTTTTCATAACTACATAATTACTTTGTCTTCTTATGTACCCACTCCATTTCATTTTTTTTGTTGTCCTTGTAGTTTAAATTTGAACTAAAACCACGACAAGAATTAGGGAACCAAGGGAGTATATTGTATTACTATGATCATCATATTATTTTCCCTGATTTGAACATAGTCTGCTCATCTCACTTTTCTCATCAAGCATCAGTACTGTTAACAGTTTCTTCATGTCCCTTATATATAACAAGTTAATTAACTCTAGCACCCCTATAAAAAACTTGCAACTTTGGTGTTCTTTTTTGTTTCCTTTTACAAGGGAGACGATTTGCCCTTTCTTTTCCGGGGGCAATATCTTTTGAAATGGATAGAATGTCTCACACTTCTTCGTCGACCGATATATGTATGTGCACAACCATTCTATTTACAAAGTTTCAAATCCTTGAAAAACTAAAATTAAGAGCTGAAAAAGCAAATAAAACAGTAACATGTTAGAACTCAGCATTTAAGATTTCCTTTCTGTATATTGTTTCGCCCCTGACCAATATTCACAATTTTTTAAGAATTGCTCAAAAAGTATTTGGCCTTAATTGAACATATGAGTATATATGTGACTATAAGAATGGCGAGCTCACTCTTAACCAGTACAATACAACTTAATTTGTGGTACTACTCCTAATTTCATTTTAATCTTTGTAGAACCATCGCCGATGGTAATTATTCAAATATACTATAATATTTTTGATCAAGATTATGTCTTCTTCTCGACTCTTGCTGAAAATTGCTGATTTTCTCCGAAACCTTTAAAAAAATCAACAAATAGTTTTCTTCGGGCGTCGACATTCTATGACTCGAGACCACAAAACCCAGAGACTCCACGCATTACGGTCAATGCACAAGTACTAAAAAAATATGTGCCTTTGTTTTATTCAGATGAACGAACTTGTGCTTCTTTTGTTCGGGCACGCAGTAATTTTAAAAAAATTCCTACGATCATGCAAGATCTATCTAGGTGATGCATAGCAACGAGAGGGGAGAGTGTTGTCTACATACCCTCGTAGACCGAAAGCGGAAGCGTTATGACAACACAGTTGATGTAGTCGTACGTCTTCACGATCCGACTGATCCTAGCACCGAAGGTACGGCACCTCCACTCTCTGCACACGTTCAGCTCGGTGACGTCCCACGAACTCTAGATCCAACTGTGGTCAAGCGAGAGTTTCGTCAGCACGACGGCGTGATGACGGTGATGATGAACTTATTGACGCAGGGCTTCGCCTAAGCACTACAACGATATGACCGATGTGGGAGGGGGGCACCGCACACGGCTAAACAATCAACTTTTGTGTCTATGGGGTACCCCCTTCCCGTATATAAAGGACTGGAGGAGGAGGCTGGCCGGCCACAAGGGGCGCGCCAAGGGGGAGGACTCCTACTCCCACTAGGAGTAGGTTTCCCCCGTTTTCTAGTCCAAGAAGGAGAAGAAGGGAAAGAGGAGAGAAGAGAAGGAAGGAGAGGGGGGCGCCCCCTTCCCTTGTCCAATTCGGACTGGCAAGGGGAGGCAGGCGCGCCACCTCTGGCCGACCCTCTCTCTTCTCCACTAAGGCCCGTTAAGGCCCATTAGTCCCCCGGAGGGTTCCGGTAACCTTATGGTACTCCGATTTTATCCGAAACTTCTCCGGAACACTTCCAGTGTGCGAATATAGCCGTCCAATATATCAATCTTCATGTCTCGACCATTTAGAGACTCCTCGTCATGTCCGTGATCACATCCGGGACTCCGAACAACCTTTGGTACATCAAAACATATAAACTCATAATATCGATTGTCATCGAACGTTAAGCGTGCGGACCCTATGGGTTCGAGAACTATGTAGATATGATCGAGACTCACTTCCGGTCAATAACCAATAGCGGAACCTGGATGCTCATATTGGTTCCTACATATTCTACGAAGATCTTTATCGGTCAAACCGAATAACAACATACGTTGTTCCCTTTGTCATCGGTATGTTACTTGCCTGAGATTCGATCATCGGTATCATCATACCTAGTTCAATCTTGTTACCGGTAAGTCTCTTTACTCGTTCCGTAATGTATCATCCCGCAACTAACTCATTAGTCACATTGCTTGCAAGGCTTATAGTGATGTGCATCGCCGAGAGGGCCCAGAGATACCTCTCCGAAACACGGAGTGATAAATCCTAATCTTGATCTATGCCAACCCAACAAACACCATCAGAGACACTTGTAGAGCATCTTTATAATCACCCAGTTACTTTGTGACGTTTTATAGCACACTAAGTGTTCCTCCGGTATTCGGGAGTTGCATAATCTCGTAGTCATAGGAACATGTATAAGTTATGGAGAAAGCAATAGAAACAAACTAAACGATCATAGTGCTAAGATAACGGACGGGTCAAGTCAAACGCATCATTCTCTAATGATGTGATCCCGTTCATCAAATGACAACTCTTGTCAATGGCTAGGAAACTTTAATCATCTTTGATCAACGAGCTAGTTAAGTAGAGGCCTACTAGTGACACTTTGTTTGTCTATGTATTCACACATGTACTAAGTTTCCGGTTAATACAATTCTAGCATGAATAATAAACATTTATCATGATATAAGTAAATATAAATAACAACTTTTATTGCCTCTAGGGCATATTTCCTTCAGTCTCCCACTTCCACTAGACTCAATAATCTAGATTATATTGTAATGATTCTAACACCCATGGAGTCTTGGTGTTGATCATGTTTTGCTCGTGAGAGAGGCTTAGTCAACGGGTATGCAACATTCAGATCCATATGTATCTTGCAAATCTCTATGTCCCCTTTCGACACTTGATGATGGATGGAATTGAAGTGTCTCTTGATGTGCTTAGTTCTCTTGTGAAATATGGATTCCTTCGCCAAGGCAATTGCTCCAGTATTGTCACAAAAGATTTTCATTCGACCCGATGCACTAGGTATGACAGCTAGATCAGATATGAACTCCTTCATCCAGACTCCTTCATTTGTTGCTTCTGAAGCAGCTATGTATTCCGCTTCACACATAGGTCCCGCCACGACGCTCTGCTTAGAACTGCACCAACTGACAGCTCCACCATTCAATATAAACATGTATCCGGTTTGTGACTTAGAGTCATCCGGATCAGTGTCAAAGCTTGCATCGACGTAACCACTTACGACGAGCTCTTTGCCATCTCCATAAATGAGAAACATATCCTTAGTCCTTTTCAGGTATTTTAGGATGTTCTTGACCGCTTTCCACTGATCCACTCCTGGATTACTTTGGTACCTCCCTACTATACTTATAGCAAGGCACACATCAGGTCTGGTACACAACATTGCATACATGATAGAACCTATGGCTGAAGCATATGGATTAACTTTCATTTTCTCTCTATCTTCTGCAGTGGTTGGGCATTGGGTCTCACTCAACTACACACCTTGTAACACATGCAAGAACCCTTTCTTTGACTAATCAATTTTGAACTTCTTCAAAATCTTATCAAGGTATGTGCTTTGTGAAAGTCCAATTAAGCGTCTTGATCTATCTCTATAGATCTTGATGCCCAATATATAAACAGCTTCACCGAGGTCTTTCATTGAAAAACTCTTATTCAAGTATCCTTTTATGCTATCCAGAAATTCTATATCATTTCCAATCAACAATATGTCATTCACATATAATATTAGAAATGCTACAGAGCTACCACTCAATTTATTTAATTACATGCTTCTCCAAAAGTTTGTATAAAACCATATGCTTTGATCACACTATCAAAACGTTTATTCCAACTCCAAGAGGCTTGCACCAGTCCATAAATGGATTGCTGGAGCTTGCACACTTTGTTAGCATCCTTTGGATAAACAAAACCTTCCGGTTGCATCATATACAACTCTTTATCCAGAAATCCATTCAGGAATGCAGTTTTGACATCCACTTGTCAAATTTCATAATCATAAAATGTGGCAATTGCTAACATGATTCGGACAGACTTAAGCATCGCTACGGGTGAGAAAGTCTCATCATAGTCAACTCCTTGAACTTGTTGAAAACCTTTTGCAACAAGTCGAGCTTTGTAGACAGTAACATTACTGTCAGCGTCAGTCTTCTTCTTGAAGATCCATTTATTCTCGATGGCTTGTCGATCATCTGGAAAATCAACCAAAATCCACACTTTGTTCTCATACATGGATCCCATCTCAGATTTCATGGCATCAAGCCATTTCACGGAATCTGGGCTCATCATCGCTTCCTCATAGTTCGTAGGTTCGTTATGGTCTAGTAACATGACGTCCAGAACAAGATTACCGTACCACTCTGGTGCGGATCTTACTCTAGTTGATCTACGAGGTTCAGTAGTAACTTGATCTGAAGTTTCATGATCACTATCATTAGCTTCCTCACTAATTGGTGTAGGAATCACTGGAACTGATTTTTGTGATGAACAACTTTCCAATTCGGGAGCAGGTACAATTA
>NC_041385.1:768461372-768461623 GCF_002162155.2 Triticum dicoccoides
CAACAACAACAACAACAACAACAACAACAACAACAACAACAACAACAACAACAACAACAACAACAACAACAACAACAACAACAACAACAACAACAACAACAACAACAACAACAACAACAACAACAACAACAACAACAACAACAACAACAACAACAACAACAACAACAACAACAACAACAACAACAACAACAACAACAACAACAACAACAACAACAACAACAACAACAACAACAACAGCACCAACAACAGCA
>NC_041385.1:768463629-768480240 GCF_002162155.2 Triticum dicoccoides
ACAACAGCAACAACAGCAACAACAACAACAGCAACAACAGCAACAAAAGCAACAACAACAACAACAACAATAACAACAACAGCAACAAAAGCAACAACAACAACACCACTGAAACAACAACACCACTGAAGCTACAAAAGCAACAACAACAACAAAAATAAAAAAGAAGAAGATCAGGCAAAAACAACAACACTGAAGCGCTAAACTCAGGTTCAGTAAATTATTTAGGCTATAATCCAAAGTGCCATAATATGTTTAAATTTCAATAAGTTTTAGGCATGAGTTTGATTTGTGAATCCACAGAACTGTCACTGGACTATTGTCTCGTTAAAGGAAACAATTTTGGAAGTGATAGGTTTTAACAATCTCAAAGATATAACGTATAGGATACACCTAATAAAAGCAAATAAATGTCAAGCATATTTAGTTCCAAAATAGGTATTAAACAGTTTAGTTAATTTTTTACCTATTTCCAAGGTTAGAAAGACCAACAGGATGCAATTCCACCTTGTCAAAGTTGTAGAGCTTGACAAAACGTTCATCCGGAAAAAGTGCCTTTGACACATTTCGATAAGCATTAGGTCGAGCATACAAAAGTATATACTGGTGACTAAATGAGTCATGAAGTTTTACTTACCTATTCAGATGGATAATGCCTCACAACTGTTCAAGCAGTTTGTTGCCTAATCAAACTTTTCGTCGTTGGTAGATTATCTGGCACGACAACTCATATATCTGATTTATCGAGAATTCAGGAAGATCATCAGCCTTTGCAGATCAAGCAGGCGCTTAAAAATAGGATGGCCAACACATTTTTGAAAAGTGTCCAATACGTTTAAAAGCATATAATAATAATAAAAGTGTTCAATACATTTTTCCAAATTTTTATGTATTTTTTAAATGCCATTGAAATTTCAGGTAAAAAAATGTTTGATGCAATTTATTTTAAAGCATGTAATTTTACTTGTTATAAAAAATTTAAGAGTTGAAGGAGGATTAGAAATGCAAGAAAAAATAGCTAAAAATTGAGCAGCAAGTTACAGATCCAAAATGCTTGCATTCAAAGTTTATTCTCTCCATTGTAGTGGTTTATGCGTCCCAAATATTTATTACCTCAATATATGTGTCCTTGGCTCATGGGTAAAGAGATATATGCATGGAGAAGGCAAAATTTCAGATACTATAATTGATGCATAATATCATGCTTCATCTCCAAACATTTCCCGTCGTGATATAGTAGGCACATCAACCTTTGACGGGGTACGGCAAGGAGAAAAAGTCCTGAACTTTGCCTACAAATGGTCCATTAGAGATGGTTATAAGGCGAGGATTTAAGAGGACACCTAGTATGGGTCTTTTCCTTCATTTGTACAACATATATTGCATATGTAGAGAGTATATGAAAAATGTTCAACATATTTGGGACTGACATACCTTGGTCCTCTTGTTTACACGAAGACGCACGATAAAGCCTTAGTTAGCAAACATCCACAGCCGAGGCCAATTCATCCGCCCAAATCCCGCATGTTCATATACAAACACTGAGCTTTTAGATGTGCTACGACCAAGTGACACCATGGCCACATGCGATGGAGGTGACCGAGACATGTTTTTTCGCCATGCAAGCACTGGCGGACATCATTTGCGTAGCAACTGTAAAAAGAAATAAAGGAAGAAGGTTAGGCAAAAGCAACAACACTAAAGCACCAAACTGAGATTCAATAAATTGTTTACGCTATAAACCAAAGTGCCCTAATATGTTTAATTTTCAATAAATTTTAGGCATGAGTGTTATTTTTGAATCCACAGAATTGCCACTGGACTATTATCTCGTTAAAGGTAACAATTTGGATGTGATAGATTTTAACAGTCTCAAAATTATAACCTATAGGATACACCTAATAAAAGCAAATACATGTCCAGCATATTTAGTTAAAAAATAGCTATTAAACCGTTTAGTTAATTTTTTACCCATTCCTAAGGTTAGAAAGACCAAAAGGATGCAATTCCACCTTGTCAAAATTGTAGAGCTTGACGAAACGTTCATATGGACAAAGTGTCTTTGACACATTTGGATAACCATTAGGTTCAACATATAAAAATATGTGTTGGCGGTTAAATGACTAATCAAGTTTTACTTACCGATTCCGATGGATAATGCCTCACAACTGTTCAAGCAGTTTGTTGCCTGATCAAAGTTTTCGTCGTTGGTAGATTATCTGGCACCCCAACTCTGATATCTGATTTAACGAGAATTCAGGAAGATCATCAGCCTTTGCAGATCGATCGGGAGCTTAAAAATGTTCATATAATTAGAAAATGTACATTAATTAAAAAATTCATATAATAAAATAGGATGGCAAACAAATTTTTAATAAGTGTTCAATGCTTTTAAAAACCATATAAATATAATAAAAGTGTTCAATACATTTTTTTAAATGTTTATGTAATTTTCTAAAAAAACATTGAACATCTATTTATATAAAAAAAAGTGCTTTATGGGGTAATCAGAAAAAAGAGAAATAGCCTAGAAAATCTCATAAATTAGAAACATCTAGCCATCAATTTAAACCCATTAGGCAAGGATAACCAATGGATTAAAAGTTCAAAAATATTACCCACCAATGCCCTTGATAAGTTATCTTGGCCACATCAAAGGAAAAAACAGCTCCACCTAAGGGCACGTCTTAGCCCACGTACCTTACCTGGGAGGAGAAATTGCACGTTCACTCCCTCCCATCAAGAAAAGGAAAAAAAAACCTAGACTTCTCATCCTAAAAGCAAAACGCCTAAAGAAACTTGCGCCGCCGCGTTCGCTTCTCAGATCCACAGCGACTCAACCACCTGGACGTGAGACATCCCTGAATTTTAAGATCTTATAATAAGGACAAGCGGCCTGGAGAGCGATGAGAAGGAGTCGGCGAACCAGGATGACGGACAACAGAACAATCTTGGAGGCCATTGGATGGTAGCCACTTCTGGAAAAGTAAGTATTATTGATATTAGGTACTTCTGCATGCATATCTGCAGCGCTGTCGCATGATTACTATGCGGACTTGTGTAGATTAAATTATTGTTGTTTAGTCAATTGAGATCAAACCCCCCACATGCAACAAGTCCAAAAACCGCCGGTGGTTTCCTCAGTGGCGGTCGGAGGTTCTCTCGGTACGTACACCAAACACAAAGATCAACATACGAAGTCATAGCAAGACACGCCGGTGCTGCCAGATGTCCGTCGGCCGGCCCGGTGGCCGGAGGTTCCCTCGATGCATGTACAGACTACGGAGCACATCAATCGACATACCAAGAACCAGGGCAAAACATGCCGGTGCACTATGTACGTCGGCCGGCCGGCGCCAGGTATATTCATCGATTTTGCCACTCGCCCCTGCATACTCACGTTCTGTTGATGTACCGTCCGCGAATAAGTGTACATCTAGGTTTTGTCCTAAGTCAAAGTTCTAATACTTTGACCAACTTTATAGGAAAAAGTAATAGTATTTATGGCACTAAATTACTATCAATAGGTTCATTTTGAAATGTAGTTTCATAATATACCAATTTGATGTCATATATGCTATTATTCTTTTCTATAAAGTTGGTCAAAATTTTAAAACTTTGACTCACGATAAAACGTAGAAGTACACTTATTCACGGACGGAGGGAGTACCTTGCAAGGCCTTTTTGCTGCATCTACTGCATATATACATCAACTCAAGAACAGCAAACCAACCGACAGGTAGATGTATGGTGTATATCTATTTATATATCAAAAGTAATTGATGGGTTTACCAGAAGAAAGATAAATATGCTAGAAATATTAGTAACAATCTGACCTTTGACTCAGCTAATTAGGAAACCACGTCCAATAGATCTTGAAACTAAATTTTGGTCGTACAAGTTTAGAAAATTAGCCACCTATGTCACCACCAAAAAACATACCATCCATCTAAACCTAACTTATTCTCTCCCTGACCGCGAGGTCTAAACGTCCTAGGCCGGCGGCCCGCGATTCCCTTGGCTTATATGGCAAGGGCAGTGGCAGGTGGTTTCTTCTGTGTGTATTTCAAAAGCAGCGATCAGAATCGTTAGCAACTCATCTTGCTCTACCTATAGCGATCTAGCGGTAACTTAGAGCGACGCGAAGATGTGCCATCGTAAAATACATACGCCACACAGCTCATGTCGGAGCAGTACACGTTGTGGGCAGGGAAGACAATGTTCAGGAGCTTTGGCGTGGTAGACAAAGAGCTGCGGAACAGGACAGTCCCTGCTGCTCGGCGATGCAACGTTCAGGAGCTTCGGCGTGGTTAGCAACGAGCTTCAGATCTCGCCAAAAAAAGGCAACCTACCGAACAGGATGGAGACACCGCAAGACGTATTGTCGCTGGAGGAATACGTCGCCCTGCTCATGTCCGTGCAGTCCCCACTGGGCCGAGACGTGTTGTTCGGGGGCTTCGTCGTGGCCGAGAACAAGCTGCAGAACAGGACTGCCCCGCGTTTATGGTCGCTAGAAGGCGTTTCCAAGGGATGTTCGCCCTGGCAGGGCTGATGACGCGGACAGCCCGTCGGGCACGCAATCGGGCATCAAATTAGTGCTCACAGCTGGATGCTTCTGCGGCAGCATAATGTGCCCCATTGCTGGATTGCGAGGGCAACCTCAAGCGCAATTAGTGTCGGTGACACTACCGCATCAGGAAGGTTCACGGGTACAGCTTCATGAGGATCGAGCCGGTGATGAAATCTCCTAGCTGCGACGAGGTACACAGGTTTGTCTATTTTGTCTAACCGGCCGGTGTTTAAAAATCAGAGAAAAAGAAAATAAGCTGCATGGTGTTATGATGTACATGCTGTGTTTCAGTTCAGTTCTGTAGAGCCAGGAGCCAGTTCTCCCTTCATTTGTCACACCCTGTCAGATCATCCTGACGACATTCCCCTGATATATCTAGCTAGCATGCAGATCATCTACATCACATCAAGTATCTTAACTCATGTATAGCATGCTGGCAGACCCTAAATAAAAGGATCGATGGATTTTGTTCATGGCTCCAATCGTTGATACACTTTGGCAATGTCTTGCAAATACAGGTTCTGTCACATTACACTATTCTGTTTTTACATTGAGCAACATCAGACAAGATGACTTGTTGCAATGTGTACACGGCCCAGTTCGAACTAGCTAGGTACCGACACTTAGCACCATCTATCTATATAATACAACATATGATTTTTATGCTGATGCCTCTACATCGTAGATTTCCTTCTTAATTAATTAAACCAAATGGACCATGAGCGTCAGTCAAATATGCTCGGCAACAAGTCCTGCTAATTAAGCTTAGTTTACTGTTGCACAAATATGGTGCGCAAAAATTATTAATAACTTTTGAATCGTTCTCCTGTAACACTAGAGATGGTCTTCAGGACTTCATTTTTTAATCAATTTGGATACAAATGACCACATTTACCAGCATCTGTTGAAGTACTAAATTGTTTACTGTTTGAATGACCATATATATGGTCATTGATCTATTGTTTTAGCAAACAAAATAATAATGTAGTACTATTCCTTAGTAAAATGAAAATATCTTATATCGAAGGCCTGGTTTATTGAATTGTCACTAGACATATTTTATAATTTGTTTTAAAATAAACTACCCATGAATACGGGAAAAGTTGGTTAGCCCAACCAATTATCATAATCTACCATAATTCCAAAAACAAGCAAAGTCAATGAGCTTGTGAAATTATTCTTTATTGAGCAAAACTGATTACCTTGCAATTAGGTTTGTTAGGAACAATTTCTTAGACGGATTGGAAATATCTAATCAGAATAAAAGAATATTATTATAGGCATGCCCTGCAGACTCAACCTTTTTATTACACCCACATATCCTGTTTCTTTGATGATGTACAATCATCTTGATTGTACCCTATTTTTCTCTTTAATTACCAGCTACATTTTTTTGTTTGCTCATTCACCAAACCTAAAGGCTAAAATCCTACGAAGATAATTTTGATAAAATAATGAAATAAGATTTTGATGTTATGATGACAAAACATCCTCTATATGTGTGCTATTTTTCTGTTCAATCTGGTACCAAGTGAAGGCTTGGGAAATGGAAATAATTTGATTACATGATGATCACATGGACACTACCATAATTTTAGTTATGTCTCTAGCCTAAACTATTTCAGGACACAATCAGATATATCAGTTTCTTGCTCCATGGAATTAGTATTTTATAGGTAGGACCCAATTCATCCGCTTCAGTGTATGAGCTAGATGGATCATGAAAAAAAATCAAATTTAATAAATGAAGTACCTAATAATCATTAATTTGGTGTTTGCTCCGCCATTATTCTTAATTGTACATCCTTTGTGATGATTTTTGTTCCATTTACCATTCTCACTTAATTTATTTACCATGGTACTTTCTAGCTAATAGGTTTATTTATTACTTTTCTGCCTTTTTTGATATATCACAGTCCTTGACCTTCCACTAGGCATAGTTTATTTTGTTTTTAAATGTATTTTTCCAATTTCACAACCTGTAGTGATTTGTTGTAAGTTGTAACTATGATAATTCAATTTTTGAATTGATTATAGGATGATGAAATATTCTTCCACCAAAATTTCTTTAAAGGGGTTGAATTTTTTTAATGATAAATGCTACAAAAATGTCATTTCCTTGATATACCAAATTTAAAATTAAAACTATGTTTACTAAGATGTTCACAGTCAATTAAAAGAACAAGTTAGAGATAATTAGCAAAAATATCATGGATACACATATCAACAACTAAAAGGTTTTCTCAAAAAAACTAAAAGGTTAATATGTCAATCTTCTATAATATTAGTAATATACCTATGCATATGTTTTTTACGGAAGAAATCATAGAACAAACCAACATGATAAAACGGCTAATTTTTTTGCAAAAAATATAAATTGCACAATACGATTGATTGCAAAGTACAATATGTGTAAGAATGAGGTAAATAACTACATAACATATATATTGTATATCAGGGATAAAATCAAACATACCAAGATAAAACTATGTTTGCAAAAGCTGATATTTGTGAATGTGATCACAGTACGTTCACTTTCTTTACACAAATTCAATAACGAGTTCTCATGATAAAAATTTATAAAATTCTAGCCCGCACATCGGGCGGGCCACTTTGCTAGTTTTAGGTAAAAAAATGTTTGACACATTTTTTTAAAAGCCTGTAATTTTTGTTGTTATGAAAAATTTAAGACTTGAAGGAGAATCGGAAATGCAGGAAAAAGACAGCGAGTTAGGGATCCAGAATGCTTACATTCGAAGTTTATTCTCTCCATTGTAGTGGTTTAGGCGTCCCAAATATTTATTACCTCAATATATGTCTCGTTGGCTCCTCGGAAAAGAGATATATGCATGGAGAAGGCAAAAATTGAGATACTATAATTTATGCATAATATCATGCTTCATATCCAAACATTTTCCGTTGCGATATAGTAGGCACATCAACATTTTGCAACAGGGTACTGTGAGGAGAAAGAGTTGTGAAGTTTGCCTACAAATGGTCCACTAGAGATGGTTATAAGGTGAGGATTTGAGAACACAGCTAGTATGGGTCTTTTCTTTCATTTGTACAATACTAGATATATATATTACATATGTAGAGAGTATATTATTATATAGATAATGCCTTAGATAGTTAACATCCAGAGCCAGGCACCAATCCATCCGCCCAAATCCCGCATGTTCATATACAAACGCTGAGCTTTTGAATGTCTACGATGAAGTGACACCATGGCCGCATGCAATGGAGGTGACCGAGGCATGTTACTTTGCCTATGGGGGACTCGGACTGCAAAGATTATCTACTACTTCCTCCGTCCCAAAATAAGTGTCTTGAGCTTAGTACAAATTTGTACTAGAGTTAGTACAAAGTTGAGACACTTATTTTGGGACGGAGGGAGTAGAAGCCAACCGACCACTCATGCTCCATTCGTATCCACATAACAGGCCAGGGGTGGTGCTTGTTAGCTAGGGTGCCACTCAACCACTATGTCGAAGTCTCCGACCTCGCCATTCGTTGGGGCTATGTTGTTGTGAGCCGATCTAGGGGATGTTATATTAGCCAACCTCGCCACCAGGAATTGGGGTTGTTAAACTTCCCAGCTCCCTCACTTTGCCAAATGGCAAGGGTTTTGACCATGATTCCTATTGTGTGGGACGCAGTCCCTTTCTTCGGCATCGTCATTGACCCGTTTGCATGCATGGTATGCTTTATCTATAGGGACCCCAAGGCGTTATTGCTCGCGTGCAAAGAGGCTGCCGCAATGAGTGAGCTCGCCAGTGTTTTGGCATACGCCCTAAAGCGGCATAGGGAGTTGTGCGCCATCTTTTTGTTGGAAATCGCTATTGGGGACGAGGAGCCGTCCGGTTGTCGTGCTTGCACGCCTTTCATATTGTGTGAATCGCATCGTGGTTCTACCACGCATCGATGTGCCCAAGTTACTGGCATGATGGATTACTTTGACTTTATCAGATCATAGCAAGATCAACAAGACGACATTTTATAATAAATTCATGTAATTTATAAACTATGTAAAGAATTTTTATAAAATGTTCGTGTAATTAGAAAATTGTTCATCCATTGAACATTCATGTAAGTAAAAATGTGTTCTACACATTTTTCTAGTAATGGGAAAAATTGTTGGATGCATTTTAAAATCATACAATTATATAAATTTTTCTGTATAATAAAATAAAGTTGTCAGAATATTTTAGTGTAATGCTCATGTAAGAAAAATTGTATTTGATGGACATTTTTAATTTGCCTATATCTAAATTATTGTAATAATAAACGTCACTTACTTATAATGTTTATTACATATTAAAAATGTCCATGAACTACTTATAAAAAAATTATGTATGGAAGAATAAAAGGGAAAACTGATCAGAAAAATGAAAAAGATAAACCTATAGAAACCTAAAATAAAATGGAAAGAAACAAAAAGACATACAAAAGAGGCAGACATCTTGCACATGGGCCGGCCCAAAACGATTGGTTATGCGTGACTGCTTGACTAAACGATGTCTCTTCTAGAAATAAATGACTAAACAGTGTCTCCTCATAAAGAGAAAAGGGACTGACTCTCAAAATAAAAGGGACTAAACGGTGGACCAAGCGTGGAATAGGATTTCGGGATGCCTAATGCACACATTCATCAAAAAGTGAAAAAAAGGACTAAACTGTGTGCCAAGCGTGTCTTCTTTAGGCGGCCTTCGAGTTTGGTTTGAGTCGGCAAGGTGGTGGTGTTGTTTCAGTGTAGGAGAAATGTTCTTTCCCCTCTTTCCTGGTTCAATTGGTGTGCTCATGATCGGCGGAGGGCGTGTGGAGGCGTGTATATGGCAATGTTTTTGGGATCCAGGCGGTCTAGGTTTTTGATGGATCCGTGTGGATTCGGGCAGCTTTTATTGCCTCCGTTGTTTCTACAAGTTCTCATTGTTGTTTTCTTCTCCGGGGCGGCGATTTCCTTTGCCAGTCGCAGTCGCGGACGTCTCCTGGTTGGAATATCGGCACCTTCATAGCCGTTGCTTCTACAAGCTCCTGGGTTTAAAAACGGTTGCTCCGCCGAGCCAGACGCCTAGAGGTGGCATCGAACTATGCTCATGGCGCGCCGCCGGTGGATGCAGGAGGAAGAAGACTTTGGCACCCCCCACGAGATATGAATGTAATTTTACGTTTCTATATGGTTGTGTTTCTAAGGACATGTGATGCTGGATATATATATGTCAGGGTGGACGGGACGAGCGGGCTTCTGGCCCGGACCGCGGCCCGTTATGGACCGGACCGTACGGGCCTGGCTCGCTAGATAATATGGCCGGTCCGGTCCGTGAAAACGAGACCGAAATTCGGTCGGTCCGGTCCGGTTAAAGCTCGGTCCGGCTCGGAGGACCGAAGGCCCAGCCCAATAAAGCTAATCAGAAGAGCCCAGCCCAATAAAGCTAATAAGAGGGGCGTGCGTGACCTAGCGAACTGCCACTGCATCCTCTTCCTCGCACGCGCCGCCCCTCTTCCTCCCCTGCGCCGCCCCTCTTCCTCCCCTGCGCCGCCATCTTCCTCGACTTCCTCTCCCCGGCACAACCTCGCGCCGCCGCGCCTCTACCTCTCGCCGTCGTCCCCTCGCGCCACCACGCCTCTGCCTCGCGCCATGCTGCTCCCTCTCTCTCCTGTGCCTTTCTCTCGCGCCGGCGTGCATCAGGTGCTTCTTCTCCGGCTCCGGCCACCGTGCTGCTACTCCGACCACCACTCCGATGTCCTGGGCCCACGTGGCAGTGACTGGACGTCGTCAGGACTGCCAGGACCGCCGGTCCGCACCGAGCTTCATGCCAGCCGGTCCGGTCCCTGTAATCAGGACCGCTGCACAGCTCGGTCCGGTCCGGCCCGGACCGCCGGCGTCCGGTCCAAACGGCGGCTCGGACCGGGACCGGACCGGCCCGGACCGTGTCCACCCTGATATATATGGGTCTTGGGCCCTTTAACACACACCCAAAAAAAAGAACACAACACATGCCTTCCAAAGGCTATTAACCAAAATCTAATTCTAGAAAGAATGGCAAAGTAAGGGATTTCAGTCTGCTGAGAGACTGAATATCTCTCCCACGTCTGATCTTCCCATCATGGATATTGTTATTTGAAACCGTGACACAGTTGACATCATCGCGTACGCAATTGGACCACGTCGAGCATCGACACATACTAGTTCGCCTCTCGACGGTAGACTCGTCGAATGCAAGGGTGCAATCATGCAGTACACCAGAAAATTTCAGTTTAATTTGCTACAGATATCTCTTTATATATATGCAGTGCAACTCAGAAAAAGATAGCTTGCAGTTCCACCGTTTCGAACGAACAAATGTTAATGTGGTCTAGTCAGTCATGTGCATGTAGCGTCACCGATGTGATGGAACAGGTAAGTTAATTAACGCGTCTCCTGCGCCAAGAGGATGCATATATATCGAAGCTGAAATTTTAATTTCAAGCCAACGAACCATTTGACCAAATACTTAAGGGCGATCCACCTCCATCAGAATCCATTCATTTCCAGAAAATAAAAACACCGATTCCTTTCTCCACTACAAATACCCTGTCCAGCCGCTCCCGTTTCCTCAGTCCACAGAAGACGTCTTCCAGGTCCAGCCACCATGGCCCGCCTCGCCACCCTCGCCCTGCTCCTCCTCTCCCTCGTGTCCGTCGCAAGCTGCCGCGACCTTGAGGCCATCTCCGACGACCAGGGCCCGCCCGTCCCCGTCCTCCTCACTCGAGATGATCAGGCGGATGCTGCTGCTGAGGTGACGACCCTTCCGAGCTTCCCGGGCCCGGCCGTCGCATGGGACGAGGACGAGCTCCCCTCCCACCGCGGTCACCTCTGGTTGGCGCGCCGTCACGGCTTCTTCCACCGCCCCGGCGCGTTTTCCGGCCTGGGCGAGGCCCGCGTCCAACCTGCGGTCTTCTTCCCCACCGAGCTTGATCGCGGCGAAGAGCAAGCACCCTGGAAGGCGGTGCTGGAGGCGGTTGCGGAGCCTTACCACGACTCACGCGCAGCCACCGACGGCGAGCAAAAGCCGTTTCATGCCAAGGAGGAGGGACAGGAGAACGAGGCAGTGAAGATGGCGAGGAGGTTCGGTCACTGCGTCGGCCTCCCCCACCGCCACCACCACGACCAGGAAGAGAAGGACAAACGACAACCACGGGCAGGACAAGGATGAAGACATGAACACGAAGCTGCTCGGACGCTTCCACCTCCACGCACACGACGGCGACCACGAGGCTGGCGAACTAGAAGTACTGGCGAGCACGAGGAGGAGCTTCAACCACGGCGACCACCACCTCGGGGCGGAGGAAGGCGGCGTGAAGAAGTGGTTCAAGGGCCTCATGAACCGATTCTAGACATGCATGCATACCGCCCAGGGCGGCTGGTTTAATTACTCTGAATAATGTGTGCTCTGCACCTCCGCGTCTGCGTGGCGCGTCGATCGGCTGTTCTACCATTTCGTTTGCCTTCGGGTTATTTCACACCATATTACGGCTTCGGTTTATGTACTGGTGTGCTACTGGTGA
Organism: Triticum dicoccoides; assembly: GCF_002162155.2. NCBI lineage: Eukaryota > Viridiplantae > Streptophyta > Magnoliopsida > Poales > Poaceae > Triticum > Triticum dicoccoides. The sequence continues at coordinate 768,475,748 of NC_041385.1, forward strand.
CTTGTGAGGGTTGTGAAATTGTTACGAGTAGCAACGTTACGTGTTTCTCATAACTACATGTAATCACTTTGCCTTCTTATGTACTCGCTTTGTTTCATAATTTTTATTGTGTTTGTAGTTCAAATTTGATCTAAAACCGCAGCAAGAATTATGGAACCACGCGAGTATATTGCACGCATTATTATGCTCATCACTCTTTTTTTCCCTGATGTGAACATAATCTGTTCATCTCGCTTTTCGCATCAAGCTTCAGTACTGTTAACAGTTCCGTCATGTTCCTTATATGTAGCAAGTTAATTAACTCTAGCACCCCTATACAAAACTTGCAACTCGGTATACTTTTCTCTTTTGCAAGGGAGACGCTGTGCCCTTTCTTTTTTGGGGGCTATTTTTTTAAATGGATAGAATGTCTCAAACCTCTTCATCAACCGATATATATGCGCACAACCACTCTATTTACAAAGTTTTGAATCCTTAAAAAAACAAAATTAAGAGATAAGCTAGGGTTGAAGATTTCCTTTCTGTATTTTGTTTTGCTCCTCACCAATATTCACAATTTTTAAAGAAATGCTGAAAAAATTGGTCTGGAAATCGAACATACGAGTATATATATGACTATAAGAATGGTGAGATCACTCTAAACCAGTACGGTACAACTTAATTTGTGGTACTACTCCTAATTTCGTTTTAATATTTTTAGAACCATCACCGATGGTAATTATTCAAATGTAATATACTATTTTTCAACCAAGATTATGTCTTCTCGACTCCTGAAAATTGCTAATTTTCTCCATTTAAAAAAATATCGACAATTTTTTTCCTCCAGGTGTCTACGTTCTACAGCTAGAGACCAGAAAACCCGGAGCCTCCATACATTAAGGTCAATGCTACCCATGATCATGCTTTTTGTAATTGCACAAGTACTTTAGCTGGCAGTTGTCAAGAAATTTGGTAAGCATTCCTTAATTTGGTGAAGGGATTAATTGTACGTGCAGGTAGCATCCCCTTCCCGCTGATTGTGATGGAGTGAGATAACTTGGCTTCTCCTTCCTTGTCTTTATCCGGAAATGCGAAAGCTTGACAAGCAAGTCTCCAAATCTGTCTGAATATTAGTAGGTAAGAGGAAAAACTTGTGCAACTGCACATCGCATGCATCATCACTGTTGTCGTCTACGCTCGATCTTCCGTCTATTGATTTGTGTGCATATGATCGACATTGATCGTTACTCACCATAAAGAGAAGGTGTGACGGAGGGCTGATAATAAATTTAGCTTTAATTGACGTCGATGATATGCAACAACCTTAGGTGGAGTGCAACGATGACATCCACTTTGCCAATTAACCTCGACATATGAGTTGCAACTAGAGAAAAAAGAAAGATCGCACAAAAAATACAAAATAAGGTGTCGGCACTAATGGAAGACAAGGAAAAATGAGGAGACAAGGAATGGGGAGATGCAAAGCGGCCCCATAATGAAGATGAGAAAAGAGACAACATACAAAGCACCCTCGTTCTTCCACTACTACAAAGCAGTCCGATAACAAACAGCAACAAAAATCCCACGAAAATGGCCAGAAGAAAAAACAAAGGATGGACAAAAAATGAGCGTAACTGGCGACCGCTATGCGTCCGTCAGTTGATTAACTGAAAACATCGACCGCCTCCTGTGCTGCTGGATTAAGGCTATTCCGCAATGAGGTGTGTAACAATTGCAACAAGGTAGATGTTGTGTAGCTCGCTGTGCAACAATAGCGTAGTTGCAAAAACACCGAAAGCGTTATTTTTGCCCTTTTCTTATTTTTGTCTTCACATTTTTTCGCAACATCGATGTTGCGGGAGGACTTTTGCAACATATGTGGTGTTGTAGGAATTTTTTCTTGTCTTTACCTTTTGCAACATAGATGATGTTGCGAGAGGACTTTTGCAACACGAATGATGTTGCAGAGATTTTCCGCTGAAATAGATGATATCGTGTGCGGCTTGAATCGAGAAATTTATGCAACGAAAATGATGTTGCGGGAGGACTTTTGCAACAATGCTCTTGTTGCCAAAAGTATAAAAAGCATCGCCAGCCAGAGCGACGATAGATGGCGGAAGGGGAGGATGGAGCAGCACAGCTGGGCAGATGGTGGGCAGAGCGGTGTGCTCGGGCGTACGCGCTCGAGTGGTGGCCATGGTTGCAAGCGAGCATAGAGAGGCAGGGAAAGAGATGCAATGCTCGTGATGTTTCTAGAGAAGGGGCATGTGGTGTTATGGACCACAATGACACGTGTCTACAAATACCGACGGAGAAGATTTTTTTGCGGGAAAAACTTCCAATCTATTCATCTTCAATCATGTTAGTACAACAAACACTAGAAATAATAAAAATTACATCATGATCCATAGACCACCTAGCAACGACTACAAGCACTGAAGCGAGTCGAAGGCGCGCCGCTGTCATCGCCCCTCCCTCGTCGGAGCCAGGCAAACCTTGTTGTAGTAAACAGTCGGGAAGTCGTCGTGCTAAGTCCCCATAGAACTAACGCACCAAAATAGCAACCGCCACCGATGAAGAATGTAGATCAAAAGGATTCAATCTGAAGATACACTAACGGAGACGAACGACGAATAGATCCGAGCAAATCCACCAAAGACAGATCCACTGGAGACACACCTACACACGCCTACCGATGTTGCTAGAGGCATCACCGGAACGGGGACTAGACGGGAAGACTTTATACCAATGGAGAAGATCGATGCAATAGTATGATCCGCCATCTGATGGGAATAGTTTCCCAACAAAAATACACAGACAACCGGACTTCGCGATGACGCTAGGAGCGCATGACAAAAATAAAGCGAAAATCGACTTTGGAAAATATCTTTTCTTAGACAAACTCTGGAAAATATCTATTCGCCGCACGTTGCGCCGAGCTGTCGACGCAACGCACAGCCGAAACCATGTAGCGCTACAAATGGGCCAGCCCACTTTACTAAACTAGCCAGCCGGATTTCGCAACCATCGACTCACAACGGTTTTCCGCAATTTATTGTTTTTTCTTTTATTTTGTTTTTCTATTTATGTTTCTTTTGTTTTTCTATTTTTTTATTTATCAGTTTTTAGTTTTTCGTCCTTTGCTTCTTATTTTATTTATCTTGATTTCTTTATTTTCAAAAAAAGTAATTTAAAAAAAATCATGTTTTCTAGTTAAATTTTTTGAAATGTTCTTATTTTCAAAGTTTGTTCAATAATTCAGAAAATGTTTGCACTTTGCGAAAATGGTTTGGGATTTAAATGAATGAATGTTTGTGTTTTTATAAATATTTCAGAGTGTCAAAAATATTTCTGTTTTCAAATTTTCCTCTCAAACTTAAAAAACGTTCACGATTTTTAAAATTTTATAGGAATTTAAAATGTTTTTGGCGCTTTAAAAAACCAGAATTTCAAAAAATAATATTCATGTTCTTCAATAAAATAGTCAGAACTTCAAAAACTGTTTGCATGTATAAAAAATTATTCCCGTTTTAATAAGTATTCACATTTTCATGAAAATCGTGTTTGAAGTTTTGAAAAATGCTTTTAAAACTGTCACTGTCTAGACACCGTAGCTGATCAGTTCCAATGGCTAGTGACAAGCTCAAACCAGCGGAGTTCTTGAGTTCCAAACCTCACAGGCGCTGCTTAAATGCCTCATATAGGAGGTCCCATCAAGTTTGCACAAAGATTTACAACAAATAGATCAGACGGAACACAACTTAGATGAGACATTATTAAGCAACCTGTTGAAGACTTTCCCTGTCAGACATGCATGTATGGACGCATAGAAACACGCAGAGTTGATGATGATGTTCCTGTCGCTACTAAAGGCATGTGGGGTGGATGGTGGATGCTTCCATTGAGATGAATTGTCGCCGAGTCAGCAAATATGCAGCATGTTTGACCAGTCGTCGAATGACCAGTCGGCAGCTGTAGTCTGTAGAATGTAGATGCATCTTATCCTCAGCTGATCTTCTTGGTGGATGCGGATCCATGGTAGGTCTTCTTCTCTGACTAGTTACAATGTTACATACCACTACAATATACTTAGGTGTGTTTGGCAGCCTGCACGAAGGGTGCATGAGCCCAAAAGTTCTCCATCGAACCCACTTTTTACTGTTTGGTAGGGTGCATGGGCTCTATTGAGCTATGCTCAACCGATGCAAAAAAGCCCCTCAGCTATGCTCAACCCAGCACCCCCAGTGAGGCAAGCCGGGGTCAGCGAGGCTGCCTTCGACCCGCCGCTCCCTCGAACGACCACTCCTCCCGAACCCCACCTTTCTCCCTCGACCTCATTTTCTCTCGTGACCCCAACCCTCTCTCTCTCGCACAACCCGATGGCGGCGCCGCCACCGCTTGTCTACCCCGCCGTTCGCCGGTCTATGCCGCCGCCGCCGCCGCCCAAGATCTTCCGATCTACCTCCCCCTTCCCCCGCCCCTGTTGCTCAGTCAACTCGTCGTCGCCCCTCTTC
>NC_041385.1:768480739-768511636 GCF_002162155.2 Triticum dicoccoides
TCCGCCCTTCTCCCTCCTCACTTCCTTCCCCTAACCCCCTCCATCCATCCTTCCTGCCATGTCTACCTGTAGATCTCTGCATTATTCCTCTATTCCCTTCTGATTATGATGTTTAGGTGGTAAGAACGAGCACAGTAGATGTTTCCCTTTCATATGTTGTAGCTATTGTGCTCAGACTTAATTTTGTTGATTGCTTGTCATGCTGAAAAAAATTGCATGTGATAACTTTTATTTGTTTTTGTTTTTTAGATGAATGATTTGGCAAGAAAACGAAGAAAATTCATTGTGAGAGGAGCTTGGTCTAGTTGATCTAGTGATGTTATATTGCTGAGATTTTGTTTCTAAAATGTTTTATTTCCCAATCATGCTGAGATATGACCAGTAATTTTTTCTTCATATTCATATATAGCCGAAATGATTTTTATTGTTCAGATTATGTTGAAACGGAGATGTTTATTGTTCGAATTATTAATGAAGTGTCGAAGTGTTGTTCGAAATTGTATTGGCGCAAAAAAAATTGTTGATGCATCCTACCTCGTATACAGGCTACCAAACACAATCTCGACTCAGCATGTCTCAACACATACATCACTACCAAACAACTGCACATGCATGTACACAGCATGTCTATACTTGACATGTCTCAAATGGAAACAACTATGCTAGGGTGGGAACAGCTACCAAACACACCCTTAGGCTTCAATGCTCATTGCTCAGCAAGTGGTCCGAGTGCATCGACGAGGCTGTACATATATGCACCACCATGAGGCACACAGAGACGTGGGGCGCAGCACACCGAAGTGGACTCACATCACATCAAAGCCACACTCAGCCGGCAGGATGAGGATGCACTCACATGCGCTGCTCGTCCTCCTCCTCGGCTGTCTCCTCGCCGGCGCGGCAACCGCCGAGCCCTCTTGGGAGCTTACTTACAAGGATTGCCACCCCGACGACAAGGCGGTGCTGCTCGCCTTCCCGGAGTCCTGGTCCTCGTCATGGGCGCCCGACACACCCTGCTGCGACTGGTTCGCCGCCGCCTGCGCCCGCTCCACGGGCCGCGTCGTGGGCTTCTCCGTCTTCGAGGACCCCAACTTCACGGGCACAATCCCCAGCGCCATAGCCGGTCTCACCCACCTGGAAGACCTTTTCCTACACCACCCCCGGGGCTATCGGGCCCCATACCGTCGGCGATAGGCAAGCTCACCAACCTCTCCAGGCTCGAAATCTCATGGACGGCCGTGTCGGGCCCCGTGCCGTCCTCCTTGGGCAAGCTTAAGAAGCTCACCCAGCTCGACCTCTCCTTCAACTCGCTCAGCGGCGCCATCCCGGTGTCGCCGGGCGCCATCCCCGGCATCACCCTCAGCCGCAACCGCCTCAGCGGCGCCATCCCCCAGATGTTCCTCAGCGAGTCCGCCGGCCAGGACGTCTACCTCGACGTGTCGCACAACAACCTCACCGGCCCCATCCCGGCCTCGTTCGCTGCAGTGAACTTCACGCACCTCGACCTCTCGCGCAACGCCCTGACCGGCGACGCGTCCGGCCTCTTCGGGCGCGGGAAGGAGCTGCAGTACATCGACCTGCCCCGCAACGCCTTTGATTTCTACCTGTCAGGCGTGGTGGTGCTCCCGGAGAAGCTCTTCCACCTGGACCTGAGCCACAATGCCATCCATGGCAGCATCCCGGTGCAGGTCGCGAACGTGGCCAACCTGCTGGCCTTCAACGTCAGCTACAACAGGCTCTGCGCCCCGTGCCGGCCGGCGGGAACATGGCGAGGTTTGATCTCTACAGCTTCCAGCACAACAAGTGCCTCTGCGGTGCTCCCCTTCCTCCGTGCAAGAAATAGATGGATTTATCTGCCGGGTTTGACAGAATAACTAGATGTTGATATTCATATGTCGACCATTTCGACTGTATTGATGCCTCCGGATTAAGAATTGTGCTGAAATAAAGTCAAGATGATTATATATAGAGAGGTGAAGTTGCCGGCTAGCTTTGATACTTCCTCTGTTTTTACGAGTGTTTTAAATAGCGGGCTATACTAAATAGTGACGGACCTCCAAATTAGATATACTGAAGCTATAGTGGGCTATTTTGGACATGAGACCATTTAACGGCACACTATAGCGGGCTTACAGTCGGCTATTTAAAACTATGGTTCTTACTGTCTGACTAAAATTTATCAGTGGAAATCACGAGTTATATGATGTAGAACAAAGATCCTAAATTGTTGGGCCACGGTCAAACTTTAGTTTTACATTATATATTTTTCTTTATTTCCCTTCTGATGTGTTCTTCGGTTTAAAAAGTTTGGGATATTTGAGAGAGATCAACCGTGCAGATTAAAACTTATCTCTTATTTAAAAAGGGTCATATGTATAACTTATGGACACACCCATCAGGCGTGACATGGTCAGAAAGTCAACTCTATTTATTTTGACCATTAAGTTGACCGTTATGACAGGTGAGACCCACACGTCGGCATGTCCTCATCCTCTCTCTCTGTTTGGCATTTCAATAAACACCTTGTGTGCATCGGATAGCACCACCGCGTCGACTGTGTGGACGCCGGCGGGGACCTACTTGTTACCTTCCATCGAGGTGAGGATGCTCCACGCCCCCTTGCGCTTCCCGAACTACACCTTTCACACGCTCATGGCGGCCGTAGCCAGTAACACAAGGTGCTTCATGAGCTACACGTTCAGTCGGGTAGCACCACAACAGCTTCAGTCGATGAGCGCAGCGACCCACGGCAAGTCCAGTTCAGCGAGTGCGGCGGCCCGCGGCAAGTCTAGTTTGGCTGGTGTAAAAATTCAGATTTTAAAAATGTTCACAAAATTGTAAAAAAAATGCACATGAATTTAATAATATTTTTAAATGTCTTGCTATTCTTTAAGAAAAATCATAAAGTTTTGAAACTGTGTGTGAATTAAAAAAGCAAAATTTTAAAATGGTCACGAATTTGAAATATGTGTTGACAAATTTAAAATTGATCATGAACGTTGGGAAATGTAAATTAAAAATCACCAATAATACTAATAATAAAGAAAAAAATAGAAAACCATACCAAGAAGGATGAGAACCTGGGGAAACCTAGCAGAAAAATTAAAAAAAAACGAGAGAAAAAAAACACTACTATCTACCCTAGCGGGTGAACCTTCTTACTGTGCCTGGCCATCACGGACCCTGTGCGAAGAATAAATTCTATGCAACGTGTAGAGAGGAAATTTCGAGAGCTCCTCCTTGGCGCCTTCAGCGCCCGCTGTGTCGCTAGCATGGGCCTGGCCCAGCAGCGCACGCTCGGTTCCCTCGATCGCTGGATGCCGCCGCTCGCTCCATCGCTGGCTGCCCCTGCTCCCTGCATCGCTGACTCCCGCTTGATCATTTTTTTTTCATTCTAAAAACTGCTACAGTATAGATTGCGTTTCTTGGAAAAAAACCGGCTTACAACAGTATATACTCTTGTTCTTAGAAAAAAGTTCATCGAACTTGAAATTTAGTTCATTGAATTTGAAAAAAAAAGTTTATCCATTTTAAAAAAAGTTCATCAAATTTGAAAATAAGTTCATCAAATTTGAAAAAAGTTCATAGAATTTGAAAAAAATTCAATGAATTTGAAAAAAGGTCTTCGAATTTTAAAAAAGTTCACCGAATTTGAAAATGGTTCATCGAATTTGAAAATAGGTTCACCGAATTTGAAAAAACGTTCACCGAATTTCTCAAAAAAGTTCATCGAAGTCGATTTGCAGAAAAAAAACATGAAGAAAAAAAGTTTCACGAATTTGGAAAAGAAAAAAAAAGGGAAAGAAAAATGGAAAAGCAGCAGAAGAAGAAGAAGTCGGAAAACATGTATGTAATCGAACTCACTGAAGTGGTCGATTGGTTGGGTCGCTCAAGTCTAAACTCGCTGTTGCGGGTTTGAAACCCATCTCGTTAGCAGGAATGCCTGTAACGGGCGCTTAAGGCACTGAATAGGAACCAGCGGAAATTTCCCCAAGGGGTAGTTCTAAAAAAAAACTCATGTGAGGAATTTGAAAAAACGTTCACCGAATTTCTCAAAAAAGTTCATCGAAGTCGATTTGCAGAAAAAAAACATGAAGAAAAAAAGTTTCACGAATTTGGAAAAGAAAAAAAAAGGGAAAGAAAAATGGAAAAGCAGCAGAAGAAGAAGAAGTCGGAAAACATGTATGTAATCGAACTCACTGAAGTGGTCGATTGGTTGGGTCGGCTCTAGTCTAAACTCGCGGTCGCGGGTTCGAAACCCATCTCAAGCTTAATTTTTGGAGTTTGGAAAAGAGAAAAAAAAAAGTTAAAACTGGGCCGGCCCAACGTGACAAGGGGGGTGTGCGCCCGTTAGCAGGAATGCCTGTAACGGGCGCTTAAGGCGCTTTGTATATGCAAAAAAAAAAAAACACGAGGATGGCAGTGTCAAAATCACATGTGTCAGTTCTAAATTTCCAATATGCGTACTACTCCTCAATCCTAATCACTACTTTGTTTTTTCTTGAAAATTTTATGTTATGTAAAGTGGTGCATCATGGTCACATTTTCTCTAGCTACACCTTTGGGTGGAATCCTCTAACAGTAGACCTCGGCATACCCTGAGCTGGGCGTGCTTGCAAAAGCTTGACCTGAAAATGTCAAGCTCGGACTTAGCCCCGCAGTTCACTTTCATCTTTAAAAACAATACTTTGAACTAAAATCACAACACTTATTTTCGATCGGAGGGAGTAATATAGATCATTTTCAGGGTTAAATCAAATACTGCACATATTTTTTTCCCTCAAAAATCCAAAAAACACTGATTTCCGCATGTGAAAAAAAGTGAGGCCCGATCCAGGCCCGTATGTTGACAGGCGTTTGGGCTGGGATGCCCATATCCACAGGTCTCACCTAGTCTTCTGGTATCGCTCAAAAAGAAAAAGAAAAACAACCTAGTCTTCGAGTTTGGAAAAGAGAAAAAAAAAAGTTAAAACTGGGCCGGCCCAACGTGACAAGGGGGGTGTGCGCCCGTTAGCAGGAATGCCTGTAACGGGCGCTTAAGGCGCTTTGTATATGCAAAAAAAAAAACACGAGGATGGCAGTGTCAAAATCACATGTGTCAGTTCTAAATTTCCAATATGCGTACTACTCCTCAATCCTAATCACTACTTTGTTTTTTCTTGAAAATTTTATGTTATGTAAAGTGGTGCATCATGGTCACATTTTCTCTAGCTACACCTTTGGGTGGAATCCTCTAACAGTAGACCCCGGCATACCCTGAGCTGGGCGTGCTTGCAAAAGCTTGACCTGAAAATGTCAAGCTCGGACTTAGCCCCGCAGTTCACTTTCATCTTTAAAAACAATACTTTGAACTAAAATCACAACACTTATTTTCGATCGGAGGGAGTAATATAGATCATTTTCAGGGTTAAATCAAATACTGCACATATTTTTTTCCCTCAAAAATCCAAAAAACACTGATTTCCGCATGTGAAAAAAAGTGAGGCCCGATCCAGGCCCGTATGTTGACAGGCGTTTGGGCTGGGATGCCCATATCCACAGGTCTCACCTAGTCTTCTGGTATCGCTCAAAAAGAAAAAGAAAAACAACCTAGTCTTCTGGTAGCTGCCCCGTCTCCTCTGGTTCCGCCGCCGCCGCCGACTCTCCAGTCGTCCCTCTCAAGGTTTGATCGCCTCCCACATCTCTTCTTCCCTGTTTCTCTCCTATCCGCCCCCGATTCCAAAACATGTGTTTTCCCCACCATCTCATATGCGATACCTCTCCGGCTGTTTTTCCCATCAGTCTCAATGTCGGGGGAAAAGACGCTGTCTTTTTGCACCACGGATAGTGTGCAGGGCAGCCACGTGTTCAGTGTTTCCGGGTACAGCAAGCAAAGGGGCATGGGCTGCGGCAAGTTCATCAGATCCGGCACCTTCTCGGTCGGAGGCCACGACTGGGCCATCCGCTTCTATCCCGATGGGTTTAACAAAGGTTACCTAGATTACATCTCAGTTTACGCCGAGCTCTTGAGTAAGGACGCCCAGGTGCATGCATCCTGCGACCTGAGGCTGGTCGATCAGAGCACCGGGTTATCCTCTTCCCTGGACAAGACGGAACCAAGGCTATTCAGCCAGACCAATCTCAGCAGGTTTGCCCCACAAACGGCCACCTTCATGGCAAGGAGCGAGTTTGAAGCAGCAGCCTACCTTCGGGATGACCACCTCGAGATAGAATGCATCGTCACTGTCATGAAAGAAGCACGAGTTTCTGAAACCAAATCACCCCCCAAAATCAAGGTGCCACCGTCCGACATCGCTTCGCAGCTCAGCAAAACTTGTGCAGCTGCACATCGCATGCATCATCACTGTTGTCGTCTACGCTCGATCTTCCGTCTATTGATTTGTGTGCATATGATCGACATTGATCGTTACTCACCATAAAGAGATGGTATGACGGAGGGCTGATAATAAATTTAGCTTTAATTGACGTCATTGATATGCAACAACCTTAGGTGGAGTGCAACGATGACATCCACTTTGCCAATTAACCTCGACATATGAGTTGCAACTAGAGAAAAAAGAAAGATCGCACAAAAAATACAAAATAAGGTGTCGGCACTAATGGAAGACAAGGAAAAATGAGGAGACAAGGAATGGGGAGATGCAAAGCGGCCCCATAATGAAGATGAGAAAAGAGACAACATACAAAGCACCCTCGTTCTTCCACTACTACAAAGCAGTCCAATAACAAACAGCAACAAAAATCCCATGAAAATGGCCAGAAGAAAAAACAAAGGATGGACAAAAAATGAGCGTAACTGGCGACCGCTATGCGTCCGTCAGTTGATTAATTGAAAACATCGACCGCCTCCTGTGCTGCTGGATTAAGGCTATTCCGCAATGAGGTGTGTAACAATTGCAACAAGGTAGATGTTGTGTAGCTCGCTGTGCAACAATACCGTAGTTGCAAAAACACCGAAAGCGTTATTTTTGCCCTTTTCTTATTTTTGTCTTCACATTTTTTCGCAACATCGATGTTGCGGGAGGACTTTTGCAACATATGTGGTGTTGTAGGAATTTTTTCTTGTCTTTACCTTTTGCAACATAGATGATGTTGCGAGAGGACTTCTGCAACATGAATGATGTTGCAGAGATTTTCCGCTGAAATAGATGATATCGTGTGCGGCTTGAATCGAGAAATTTATGCAACAAAAATGATGTTGCGGGAGGACTTTTGCAACAATGCTCTTGTTGCCAAAAGTATAAAAAGCATCGCCAGCCAGAGCGACGATAGATGGCGGAAGGGGAGGATGGAGCAGCACAGCTGGGCAGATGGTGGGCAGAGCGGTGTGCTCGGGCGTACGCGCTCGAGTGGTGGCCATGGTTGCAAGCGAGCATAGAGAGGCAGGGAAAGAGATGCAATGCTCGTGATGTTTCTAGAGAAGGGGCATGTGGTGTTATGGACCATGATGACACGTGTCTACAAATACCGACGGAGAAGAATTTTTTTGCGGGAAAAACTTCCAATCTATTCATCTTCAATCATATTAGTACAACAAACACTAGAAATAATAAAAATTACATCATGATCCATAGACCACCTAGCAACGACTACAAGCACTGAAGCGAGTCGAAGGCGCGCCGCTGTCATCGCCCCTCCCTCGTCGGAGCCAGGCAAACCTTGTTGTAGTAAACAGTCGGGAAGTCGTCGTGCTAAGTCCCCATAGAACTAACGCACCAAAATAGCAACCGCCACCAATGAAGAGTGTAGATCAAAAGGATTCAATCTGAAGATACACTAACGAAGACGAACGACAAATAGATCCGAGCAAATACATCAAAGACAGATCCACCGGAGACACACCTACACACGCCTACCGATGTTGCTAGAGGCATCACCAGAACGGGGACTAGACGGGAAAACTTTATACCGATGGAGAAGATCGATGCAATAGTATGATCCGCCGTCTGATGGGAATAGTTTCCCAACAAAAATACACAGACAACCGGACTTCGCGATGACGCTAGGAGCGCATGACAAAAATAAAGCGAAAATCGACTTTGGAAAATATCTTTTCTTAGACAAACTCTGGAAAATATCTATTCGCCGCACGTTGCGCCGAGCTGTCGACGCAACGCACAGCCGAAACCATGTAGCGCTACAAATGGGCCAGCCCACTTTACTAAACTAGCCAGCCGTATTTCGCAACCATCGACTCACAACGGTTTTCCGCAATTTATTGTTTTTTCTTTTATTTTGTTTTTATATTTATGTTTCTTTTGTTTTTCAATTTTTTTATTTATCAGTTTTTAGTTTTTCGTCCTTTGTTTCTTATTTTATTTATCTTGATTTCTTTATTTTCAAAAAAAAGTAATTTAAAAAAAATCATGTTTTCTAGTTAAATTTTTTGAAATGTTCTTATTTTCAAAGTTTGTTCAATAATTCAGAAAATGTTTGCACTTTTCGAAAATGGTTTGGGATTTAAATGAATGAATGTTTGTGTTTTTATAAATATTTCAGAGTGTCAAAAATATTTCTGTTTTCAAATTTTCCTCTCAAACTTAAAAAATGTTCACGATTTTTAAAATTTTACAGGAATTTAAAATGTTTTTGGCGCTTTAAAAAACCAGAATTTCAAAAAATAATATTCATGTTCTTCAATAAAATAGTCAGAACTTCAAAAACTGTTTGCATGTATAAAAAATTATTCCCGTTTTAATAAGTATTCACATTTTCATGAAAATCGTGTTTGAAGTTTTGAAAAATGCTTTTAAAACTGTCACTGTCTAGACACCGTAGCTGATCAGTTCCAATGGCTAGTGACAAGCTCAAACCAGCGGAGTTCTTGAGTCCCAAACCTCACAGGCGCTGCTTAAATGCCTCATATAGGAGGTCCCATCAAGTTTGCACAAAGATTTGCAACAAATAGATCAGACGGAACACAACTTAGATGAGACATTATTAAGCAACCTGTTGAAGACTTTCCCTGTCAGACATGCATGTATGGACGCATAGAAACACGCAGAGTTGATGATGATGTTCCTGTCGCTACTAAAGGCATGTGGGGTGGATGGTGGATGCTTCCATTGAGATGAATTGTCGCCGAGTCAGCAAATATGCAGCATGTTTGACCAGTCGTCGAATGACCAGTCGGCAGCTGTAGTCTGTAGAATGTAGATGCATCTTATCCTCAGCTGATCTTCTTGGTAGGTCTTCTTCTCTGACTAGTTACAATGTTACATACCACTCCAATATACTTAGGCTTCAATGCTCAGCAAGTGGTCCGAGTGCTCTGCCGACAGGATGAGGATGTACTCACATGCTCTGCTCGTTCTCCTCCTCTGCTCTCTCCTCGCCGGCGCGGCCAACGCCGAGCCCTCTCGGGAGCTTACTTACAAGGATTGCCACCCCGACGACAAGGCGGTGCTGCTCGCCTTCCCGGAGTCCTGGTCCTCGTCATGGGCGCCCGACACACCCTGCTGCGACTGGTTCGCCGTCGCCTGCGCCCGCTCCACCGCCCGCGTCGTGGGCTTCTCCGTCTTCCAGGACCCCAACTTCACGGGCACAATCCCCAGCGCCATCGCCGGTCTCACCCACCTGGAAGACCTTTTCCTACACCACCTCCCGGGGCTATCGGGCCCCATACCGTCGGCGATAGGCAAGCTCACCAATCTCTCTAGGCTCGAAATCTTATGGACGGCCGTGTCGGGCCCCGTGCCGTCCTCCTTGGGCAAGCTCAAGAAGCTCACCCAGCTCGACCTCTCCTTCAACTCGCTCAGCGGCGCTATCCCGGTGACGCTGGGCGCCATCCCCGGCATCACCCTCAGCCGCAACCGCCTCACCGGCGCCATCCCCCAGATGTTCCTCAGCGAGTCCGCCGGCCAGGACGTCTACCTCGACGTGTCGCACAACAACCTCACCGGCCCCATACCGGCCTCGTTCGCTGCAGTGAACTTCACGCACCTCGACCTCTCGCGCAACGCCCTGACCGGCGACGCGTCCGGCCTCTTCGGGCGCGGGAAGGAACTGCAGTACATCAACCTGTCCCGCAACGCCTTTGATTTCTACCTGTCAGGCGTGGTGGTGCTCCCGGAGAAGCTCTTCCACCTAGATATGAGCCACAATGCCATCCAAGGCAGCATCCCGGCGCAGGTCGCGAACGTGGCCAACCTGCTGGCCTTCAACGTCAGGTACAACAGGCTCTGCGGCCCCGTGCCGGCCGGCGGGAACATGGCGAGGTTCGATCTCTACAGCTTCCAGCACAACAAGTGCCTCTGCGGTGCTCCCCTCCCTCCGTGCAAGAAATAGATGGATTTATCTGCTGGGTTTGACAGAATAACGAGATGTTGATATTCATATGTCGACCAATTCGACTGTATTGATGCCTCCGGATTAAGAATTGTGCTGAAATAAAGTCAAGATGATTATATAGAGAGAGGTGAACTTGCCGGCTAGCTTTGATACTTCCTCTGTTTTTACGAGTGTTTTAAGTAGCGGGCTATACTAAATAGTGATGGACCTCCAAATTAGATATAGTGAAACTATAGTGTGCTATTTTAAACATGAGACCATTTAACGGCACACTATAGCGGGCTTATAGTCGGCTATTTAAAACTATGGTTCTTACTGTCTGACTAAAATTTATCAGTGGAAATCACGAGTTATATGATGTAGAACAAAGATCCTAAATTGTTGGGCCACGGTCAA
The DNA here is from genome assembly GCF_002162155.2 of Triticum dicoccoides. Classification (NCBI taxonomy): domain Eukaryota; kingdom Viridiplantae; phylum Streptophyta; class Magnoliopsida; order Poales; family Poaceae; genus Triticum; species Triticum dicoccoides. The sequence continues at coordinate 768,491,426 of NC_041385.1, forward strand.
ACTTTAGTTTTACATTATATTTTTTCTTTATTTCCCTTCTGATGTGTTCTTCGGTTTAAAAAGTTTGGGATATTTTAGAGAGATCAACCGTGCAGATTAAAACTTATCTCTTACTTAAAAAGGGTCATATGTATAACTTGTGGACACACCCGTTAAGCGTGACATGGTCAGAAAGTCAACTCTATTTATTTTGACCATTAAGTTCACCGTTATGACAGGTGAGGCCCACACGTCGGCATGTCCTCATCCTCTCTCTCTCTCTCTGTTTGGCATTTCAATAAACACCTTGTGTGCATCGGATAGCACCACCGCGTCGACTATGTGGACGCCGGCGGGAACCTACTTGTTACCTTCCATCGAGGTGAGGATGCTCCACGACCCCTTGCGCTTCCCGAACTACACCTTTCACACGCTCATGGTGGTCGTGGCCAGTAAAACAAGGTGCTTCATGAGCTACACGTTCAGTCGGGTAGCACCACAACAGCTTCAGTCGATGAGAGCAGCGGCCCATGGCAAGTCCAGTTCAGCAAGTGCGGCGGCCCGCGGCAAGTCTAGTTTGGCTGGTGTAAAAAATCAGATTTTAAAAATGTTCACAGAATTGTAAAAAAAATGCACATGAATTTAATAATATTATGAATTTAAATGTGTTGCTATTTTTTTAGAAAAATCATAAAGTTTTGAAACTGTGTGTGAATTAAAAAAGCAAAATTTAAAAATGGTCACGAAAATTTGAAATATGTGTTGACAAATTTAAAATTGATCATGAACGTTGGGAAATGTAAATTAAAAATCACCAATAATATTAATAATAAAGAAAAAAATAGAAAAACCATACCAAGAAGGATGAGAACCGGGGGAAACCTAGCAGAATTTTTTTTTTTAAAACGAGAGAAAAAAAACACTACTATCTAAACTAGCGGGTGAACCTTCTTACTGTGCCTGGCCATCACGGACCCTGTGCGAAGAATAAATTCTATGCAACGTGTAGAGAGGAAATTTCTCCAAGGGGTAGTTCTAAAAAAAACTCATATGAGGAAAAGGAAGAAGCCCACCTTAGTTAGTTGGAGGCCATGCCCATGATGACGGCCCATGTCGCCCAGTACTCGGTAAAGAAAAACATGTCGCCCGTGATGATGAGCGTGTCCTGCAAGCAGCCGCCACCGCAGTCGAAAGCGAGTACAACAAACTCCCCGCCGACGCTGCAGATTCGAGACAAACGCCCGCTGACCTAGCAGCCACGGGGATCGTGGAGCACGTTGGCCGTGAGATCGACGAGATCGTCGCCGCCGGGGGCGTCGTCCCTTGCTACGAATTAGAGTTGGAAATACCCCAGGTCTGTATAACCCTGGTCTACGAGCCCAAGGCGCTGCTCCTCGCCTGCAAAGAAGCTGCCACCGGAGTCGTGGCACTCTGTGGCCGAAAGCGCCGCCGTGAGCGTGAGCCTGATGGGGTGTGCGCCATCTGTTTGTTGGGCTTGGAGGCTGAGGAGGACGAGGAGAAGGTCCGGCTGCCGTGCTCCCATGCCTTCCATACACCGTGCATCGAGCCGTGGTTCGACAGGGCGTCGACGTGCCCGACTTGCCGGCTTCACATTATGGAGTGCTTTAGCTTTCTCAGATCAGCGGCTCCAAGGAGCCGGAGATGAACCACCATTCCTAAATGACGTAGACCCTGGAGGTGATATATGGTTCATACTCCATGATGAACTAGTTACCTCCAAGCATTGTATAATATAGTTGCAGGCTTTCACTGCATTGTGGTGGTTTGGTTATTTGTCAAGAGAGACATCTCTAGCTTGTCAGTTGTCACTGGTGCTAGTTTCAGTTTCTGGGTGACTGGCATGGTTTCGGGAGCGGAGCATTGCCGCAGAGACACCTGTTGTGCTCCAAGCTGTGGATACCGAACCTCGCCGCGGCGCCGTCCGGCACCGCACGCACCGCAGAGCCGGTTGTAGCTGACGTCGGTCAGATTCGCCAGCAGCGCCGGGATGCGGGACATGCATGTTGCGGTTGTAGATCCTCTTGTGGCGTGGCCGGGCACGGGGCCGGCGACGCCGTCGTCCAGCAGGATGTCAAGGCTGACAACGCGGCCCGTGGAGCCTTCGTCCAGACAGGAAATAACCATGTCTCATCTAACTCCTGCATTGTTGGAATTTACACGAAGATTCGTACGGATGGCCGGCTCCCGTATCCATGTCGGCAGAATGAACCCCCGTTCACAGACAGATACGGTGTCTGGTTTGAATTCAATGTTGGAGATGCCCTTATCATGTTATCAGTTGAATGAAAGATGAAGATGGGGGCTGGGGGAATGCGGATCGAGGGAACAAGCACAATGTTCTGTACCTGTCATGAACTACATTGCTCTGAGATTGCTTGGGGAGGGGCTGGATTCATGTGGAGCCATGCTGCAAGCTCGGAGTTGGATGAGACCACCCTGTGGACGATTCTTTCTTTCTGTATGTAGAAAAAATAATTTTAATGTCCAAGTACGTGTGTGTACATTTTCTTTTGTAATTTTTGATTCCAAAGGGAATGGAATATAAGATGGGCAGCCTGGATTTATGGCTTCTTTTTTTTGACTTTGTATACTTATCTTGTAGTACTACATATTTATGCGGCATTTTTTTGCGGGGGACTTTCGATCTATCCATATTAGGGATGTAAGTGGCAAATAAATGGCGTCCGCAATCCCGTTTAATTAGTTTTTGTTAGCTTGATAATTCATTTTCCTCAAACAAACAAAAAACCTTTTTAAACTATCATATCATAAGTGGACTTTAAACGAGATTAAACGGGACCCGGTTGACATCCCTAATCCATATTCAATCATGACAATACAACGAACACAAGAAATTTTAAAATTTACATCCAGATTCGTAGACCACCTAGAGACGACTACAAATACTGAAGCGAGTCGAAGGCGCATCGTCATCATTGCCCCTTTCTCATCGGAGCTGGGCACAAGTTGTTGTGGTAGACAGTCTGAAATTCGTCGTACTAAGGCCCCACAGGACTAATGCACCAGAACAGCAATCGCCACCAACGAAAAGAAGTTTAGATCGGAAGGATTCAACCTGAAGATACATGAATAAAGACGAACAAAACCCAGATCCTAGCGGATCCACCAAAACAACCATCGACCGAATCCCCTGAGATCTGTCGGAGACACACCTGTACACGCCCTTCGACGATGCTAGACGCACCACCGAGATGGGGCTAGGTGGGGAGAACCTTATTCCAGCTTCAAGAAGCCGTTGCAGACTCGTCTTCCTGAGAGCAGGACACAAACTCTAACAAAACTTGAAGAAGCACCTACAAACGGAGCCCTTCTGTCGGCAAGGACCATGATCCACTGCGCACCCATGGCCCCAGGCCCGGCCCTGATGGGGGGGCAGGGGGGGCGGCCGCCCCGGGCCCCCAACATCTAGGGGCCCCCTCCCAGACATGCTATACGCAGGTCGCCCATAGGCCAGTACCTTCTCCAGAACGAAATTGCCTCCATAAACCTAGGCTCACCGCAAAAATCGAAAGGAAAGCCTAGGCAAAACTAGGCAAGGGTGCAATCAGCAATTCATTACTTTCATCTCCCGAAACGAAATAAGGCCATACGATTGTAACTTGACAGACGTGAGATCGGATCCCTAATTCACTCCCTATTCCCTTTTTCTTGGCCCCGAACTTCAGATTCCGCTACTAGAGAATACTCCGGCGACCTGGTCCCAAACATCATATGGGAGTACTATCTGCCGGCGGCGTGCGAGTGTGAGTCGTAGCTGGGCGTGGCCATGCATGACTCACACGCACATCATCAGGCCATGGCGATTGACAGCGCCGAGCCCGTCCGCTATCCACTTTGCAGGCGCTGCGAGAACATCGCCGAGTGCCTCCGTCCACATCATGTTGTTGTGGAGCGCGTAATCATGAACGCCGATCAGCCGATGTGATTGTTCTCAGGTATATCATCTCTATTCCCTATTAATTACACTGCCCTCATCATCTATTTACTGTCATTTAGCCTTGTTCGGCACTGCATAGCTGGGTTTTTTCGATGTTTTCCGGGATCAATGGATGTCTAACGTTAGGTGTTTTTTTTCTCTTCATGCATATGTCTGTCCCCAATAGAAGAATGAGTGATGATTTCTTGCCATGCAATGATACAAATCATGGCCTAACCACTAGGACGTGGATGTCCAGCAGGATTTTAGAAGAAATTTTTAGGTATAATATGTAAAAAATATTAGTTGTGAATATCAAAATTGGATGCACTTAAGTGTTCATTATTATTGTCCCTTTTTCTAGGGGCCCCGAATTTTTGACTTGCCCCGGGCCCCCAAAATCTCAGGACCGGGCCTGCATGGCCCTATGCCCACAGAAGATGTGGCAGATCGACGGCGCCACCAACGGGAGGCAGAAACCCTAGCCACCTTTTCTTGAAGAGACAAAGGAATAACCGCTTGTTCTATGAGGGAAGCTCTATTTATGCGTGATTTGAACCTAATGAGATCCTCTGTTTGACATTTCCGCCAACTTCTTGCATTTGGTTCTTGGGGTATAAGACTTGTCCAGTAACAACCCATTGCCACCGGAACCATTGGGGCATATGGGATTTTTCAACCTAAGAGCATCTTCAACAGATGCCCAACGCGTGGCGCGCTAAAATCTGGTTTGCGGCGCGCGCAACGCCGGGTTTGACGCGTCGTCCAGCGCTTGCTCCAGCAGTAGCGCTAAAATGCGGCGCGCGCGCTGGTCCAGCAGCGCGCTAAAATGCAGCACGCGTGAGCAGCCGGCGCACACATTTGTTCATTTTGGACACAAATTTCACACTTCAACACAAAACACATGGCATATATTGAATCACAAACATCATTCGAACCAAGTTCGTGCCCAAAAGTTCATGCCCATAAGTTCAAATTCATGCCCACAACATAACTAAACCAAGTTCAACATGCAAACCAAGTTTATGATGACACAAACGAAAGACACAAGAATAAAGCCTTGTCCTCGTCTTCATCTTCATCCTCTTCCTCCGAAGACGATTATTCCTCCTCCGAAGACGATTCTTCCTCCTCCTCTTCATTGTTGCGCGTCGTATCATCATCAAGTGGAGCTCGGAAGGTGTTGCCAAGATCTTGAACGGCATCTTCATGCGAAGGTGGCACACTGACGCCCAGAGGTGCACCCATGCCCCCAATGAGAGACGCAAAACTCATGCCACCCATGTCACCCATGTCGTCCAAGCCGCCCGGAGGTGCTCCAAAGCCACTCATGCCTCTCATGGTCTCCAAGGTAGCTCCAAAGCCACCCATGGAACCCATGCCGCCCAAGGTAGCTCCAAAGCCACCCATGGAACCCATGCCGCCAAAGCCACCGACACCCATGCCGCCACCGCCACCCATCACTAGTAGAAAAAGGGCCTACAGTCCCGGTTGGTGAGGGCCTTTAGTCCCGGTTCATGAACCGGGACTAAAGGGTCGGTACTAATGCCCTGACCCTTTAGTCCCGGTTCAATCCAGAACCGGGACAGATGGGCCTCCACGTGGCCTGTCCGCTAAGCCCAGGCAGGAGGGCCTTTGGTCCCGGTTGGTGGCACCAACCGGGACCAATAGGCATCCACGCGTCAGCATTTCTGTGGCTGGGGTTTTTGTTTTTTTTTTGAAAGGGGGGGGGGTTGGGGGTTTTGGAGGGTTAATTTAGGTGTTTCATATATTATGCTATAGCTAGCTAATTAATAGAGAGAAGTGTCCTCTCTTTTGTCCGTGCTTGGTCGACGCTACGTACCATACATACGTATAGAGAGGACTAGCTAGACACGCTAGCTAGCTAGTAAGCAAACAGAAGATCGTCATGAACATATATGCATATAGAGAGAAGTGATATCGACCACCTCTCCTTCTCCGAGAGATTGGTCGAACAACAAGTTCTCGTATATCTATCCGACACTACCGGCTACATATATACAATAATTATCTTTTACAAATATATAATCTCCTAAAATACGGACGTGTGGTCCACATAGTATTCTCCGTCTTCAGCGATCACGTGGTCAAGAAAGAATGCCGCCAAGTCCTCTTGAATTGCTCGCATGCGGTCTGGTGCTAGGAGTTCATCCCGCATCCGAAACATCTAATTTTAAGAAGGGGGTCAATACATATATATATATGAATGAATGAAACTCAACACAAATGATGGTAATAAAATAAAATTGTGAATATTGTTATTTACGCACTTCATATTGTTTGTCGGAGTAGCCCCGCTCACAGGTCGTGTGGCGGATGGACTCGCAAATGTAGTATCCACAGAAATCATTCCCTTGTTCCTGCCACAACAACATTACAAGAAATAGAGGTCAATCAAACTGATAATTAGGAAGCATGCTAAATGGTATTGATGAAACTAGCGCTTGAATCACTAGGAGATGCCTGGAATATGCTACTGAAGGAAATATGCCCTAGAGGCAATAACAAAGTTATTATTTATTTCCTTATAATCATGATAAATGTTTATTATTCATGCTAGAATTGTATTTACCGGAAACATAATACATGTGTGAATACATAGACAAACAGAGTGTCACTAGTATGCCTCTACTTGACTAGCTCGTTAATCAAAGATGGTTATGTTTCCTAACCATGAACAATGAGTTGTTATTTGATTAACGAGGTCACATCATTAGTAGAATGATCTGATTGACATGACCCATTCCATTAGCTTAGCACCCGATCGTTTAGTATGTTGCTATTGCTTTCTTCATGACTTATACATGTTCCTATGACTATGAGATTATGCAACTCCCGTTTACCGGAGGAACACTTTGGGTACTACCAAACGTCACAACGTAACTGGGTGATTATAAAGGAGTACTACAGGTGTCTCCAATGGACGATGTTGGGTTGGCGTATTTCGAGATTAGGATTTGTCACTCCGATTGTCGGAGAGGTATCTCTGGGCCCTCTCGGTAATACACATCACATAAGCCTTGCAAGCATTACAACTAATATGTTAGTTGTGAGATGATGTATTACGGAACGAGTAAAGAGACTTGCCGGTAACGAGATTGAACTAGGTATTGGATACCGACGATCGAATCTCGGGCAAGTAACATACCGATGACAAAGGGAACAACGTATGTTGTTATGCGGTCTGACCGATAAAGATCTTCGTAGAATATGTAGGAGCCAATATGGGCATCCAGGTCCCGCTATTGGTTATTGACCGGAGACGTGTCTCGGTCATGTCTACATTGTTCTCGAACCCGTAGGGTCCGCACGCTTAAGGTTAGGATGACAGTTATATTATGAGTTTATGCATTTTGATGTACCGAAGGTTGTTCGGAGTCCCGGATGTGATCACGGACATGACGAGGAGTCTCGAAATGGTCGAGACGTAAAGATTGATATATTGGAAGCATATATTTGGATATCGGAAGTGTTCCGGGTGAAATCGGGATTTTACCGGAATACCGAGAGGGTTACCGGAACCCCCCGGGAGCTATTTGGGCCATAGTGGGCCTTAGTGGAAAAGAGAAGGGGCTGCCCTAGATGGGCTGCGCCCCCCCCTTCCCCTAGTCCTATTAGGACTAGGAGAGGTGGCCGGCCCCCTCCTCCTCTTTTCCCCTCCGAGGAATCCTAGTTGGACTAGGATTGGAGGGGGAATCCTACTCCCAGAGGGAGTAGGACTCTCCTGCGCCTCCCCCCCTTGGCCGGCCAGCCTCCCCTCCTCTCCTCCTTTATATACGGAGGCAGGGGCACCTCTAAACACACAAGTTGACACAAGTTGATCCACGTGATCTATTCCTTAGCCGTGTGCGGTGCCCCCTGCCACCATATTCCTCGATAATACTGTAGCGGAGTTTAGGCGAAGCCCTGCTGCTGTAGTTCATCAAGACCGTCACCACGCCGTCGTGCTGACGAAACTCTTCCCCGACACTTTGCTGGATCGGAGTCCGGGGATCGTCATCGAGCTGAACGTGTGCTCGAACTCGAAGGTGCCGTAGTTTCGGTGCTTGATCGGTTGGATCGAGAAGACGTACGACTACTTCCTCTACGTCGTGTCATCGCTTCCGCAGTCGGTCTGCGTTGGGTACGTAGACAATACTCTCCCCTCGTTGCTATGCATCACATGATCTTGCGTGTGCGTAGGAAATTTTTTGAAATTACTACGAAACCCAACAGTGGCATCCGAGCCTAGGTTATTGATGTTGATGTTATATGCACGAGTAGAACACAAGTGAGTTGTGGACGATACAAGTCATACTGCCTACCAGCATGTCATACTTTGGTTCGGCGGTATTGTTGGACGAGACGACCCAGACCAACCTTACGCGTACGCTTACGCGAGACCGGTTCCCTCGACGTGCTTTGCACAGAGATGGCTTGCGGGCGACTGTCTCTCCATCTTTAGTTGAACCAAGTATGGCTACGCCCGGTCCTTGCGAAGGTTAAAACGGAGTCTATTTGACAAACTATCGTTGTGGTTTTGATGCGTAGGTGAGATTGGTTCTTACTTAAGCCCGTAGCAGCCATGTAAAAACATGCAACAACAAAGTAGAGGACGTCTAACTTGTTTTTGCAGGGCATGTTGTGATGTGATATGGTCAAGGCATGATGCTGAATTTTATTGTATGAGATGATCATGTTTTGTAACCAAGTTATCGGCAACTGGCAGGAGCCATATGGTTGTCGCTTTATTGTATGCAATGCAATCGTGATGTAATGCTTCACTTTATTACTAAACGGTAGTGATAGTCGTGAAAGCATAAGATTGGCAAGACGACAACGATGCTACGATGGAGATCAAGGTGTCGCGCCGGTGACGATGGTGATCATGACGGTGCTTCGGAGATGGAGATCACAAGCACAAGATGATGATGGCCATATCATATCACTTATATTGATTGCATGTGATGTTTATCTTTTTATGCATCTTATCTTGCTTTGATTGACGGTAGCATTATAAGATGATCTCTCACTAAATTATCAAGAAGTGTTCTCCCTGAGTATGCACCGTTGCCAAAGTTCGTCATGCCCAGACACCACGTGATGATCGGGTGTGATAAGCTCTACGTCCATCTACAACGGGTGCAAGCCAGTTTTTGCACACGCAGAATACTCAGGTTAAACTTGACGAGCCTAGCATATGCAGATATGGCCTCGGAACACGGAGACCGAAAGGTCGAGCGTGAATCATATAGTAGATATGATCAACATAAACGATGTTCACCATTGAAAACTACTCCATCTCACGTGATGATCGGTCATGGTTTAGTTGATTTGGATCACGTAATCACTTAGAAGATTAGAGGGATGTCTATCTAAGTGGGAGTTCTTAAGTAATATGATTAATTGAACTTAAATTTATCATGAACTTAGTACCTGATAGTATCTTGCTTGTTTATGTTGATTGTAGATAGATGGCTCGTGCTGTTGTTCCGTTGAATTTTAATGTGTTCCTTGAGAAAGCAAAGTTGAAAAATGATGGTAGCAATTACACGGACTGGGTCCGTAACTTGAGGATTATCCTCATTGCTGCACAGAAGAATTACGTCCTGGAAGCACCGCTGGGTGCCAGGCCTGCTGCTGGAGCAACGCCAGATGTTATGAACGTCTGGCAGAGCAAAGCTGATGACTACTCGATAGTTCAGTGTGCCATGCTTTATGGCTTAGAATCGGGACTTCAACGACGTTTTGAACGTCATGGAGCATATGAGATGTTCCAGGAGTTGAAGTTAATATTTCAAGCAAATGCCCGGATTGAGAGATATGAAGTCTCCAATAAGTTCTATAGCTGCAAGATGGAGGAGAACAGTTCTGTCAGTGAGCATATACTCAAAATGTCTGGGTATAATAATCACTTGATTCAATTGGGAGTTAATCTTCCGGAGGATTGCGTCATCGACAGAATTCTCCAATCACTGCCACCAAGCTACAAGAGCTTCGTGATGAACTATAATATGCAAGGGATGAACAAGACTATTCCCGAGCTCTTCGCAATGCTGAAAGCTGCAGAGGTAGAAATCAAGAAGGAGCATCAAGTGTTGATGGTTAACAAAACCACTAGTTTCAAGAAAAAGGGAAAAGGGAAGAAGAAGGGGGACTTCAAGAAGAACAGCAAGCAAGTTGCTGCTCAAGAGAAGAAACCCAAGTCTGGACCTAAGCCTGAAACTGAGTGCTTCTACTGCAAGCAGACTGGTCACTGGAAGCGGAACTGCCCCAAGTATTTGGCGGATAAGAAGGATGGCAAGGTGAACAAAGGTATATGTGATATACATGTTATTGATGTGTACCTTACTAGAGCTCGCAGTAGCACCTGGGTATTTGATACTGGTTCTGTTGCTAATATTTGCAACTCAAAACAGGGACTACGGAATAAGCGAGCACTGGCAAAGGACGAGGTGACGATGCGCGTGGGAAACGGTTCCAAAGTCGATGTGATCGCGGTCGGCACACTACCTCTACATCTACCTTCGGGATTAATATTAGACCTAAATAATTGTTATTTGGTGCCAGCGTTGAGCATGAACATTATATCTGGATCTTGTTTAATGCGAGACGGTTATTCATTTAAATCAGAGAATAATGGTTGTTCTATTTATATGAGTAATATCTTTTATGGTCATGCACCCTTAAAGAGTGGTCTATTTTTATTAGATCTCGATAGTAGTTATACACATATTCATAATGTTGAAACCAAAAGATGCAGAGTTGATAATGAAAGTGCAACTTATTTGTGGCACTGTCGTTTAGGTCATATCGGTGTAAAGCGCATGAAGAAACTCCATACTGATGGACTTTTGGAACCACTTGATTATGAATCGCTTGGTACTTGCGAACCGTGCCTCATGGGTAAGATGACCAAAACACCGTTCTCCGGTTCTATGGAGAGAGCAACAGATTTGTTGGAAATCATACATACCGATGTGTGCGGTCCAATGAATATTGAGGCTCGTGGCGGATATCGTTATTTTCTCACTTCACAGATGACTTAAGCAGATATGGGTATGTCTACTTAATGAAACATAAGTCTGAAACATTTGAAAAGTTCAAAGAATTTCAGAGTGAAGTTGAAAATCATCGTAACAAGAAAATAAAGTTTCTACGATCTGATCGTGGAGGAGAATATTTGAGTTACGAGTTTGGTGTACATTTGAAAAACTGTGGAATAGTTTCGCAACTCACGCCACCCGGAACACCACAGCGTAATGGTGTGTCCGAACGTCGTAATCGTACTTTACTAGATATGGTGCGATCTATGATGTCTCTTACCGATTTACCGCTATCGTTTTGGGGTTATGCTATAGAGACGGCCGCATTCACGTTAAATAGGGCACCATCAAAATCCGTTGAGACGACGCCTTATGAACTGTGGTTTGGCAAGAAACCAAAGTTGTCGTTTCTTAAAGTTTGGGGCTGCGATGCTTATGTGAAAAAACTTCAACCTGATAAGCTCGAACCCAAATCGGAGAAATGTGTCTTCATAGGATACCCAAAGGAAACTGTTGGGTACACCTTCTATCACAGATCCGAAGGCAAGACATTCGTTGCTAAGAATGGATCATTTCTAGAGAAGGAGTTTCTCTCGAAAGAAGTGAGTGGGAGGAAAGTAGAACTTGACGAGGTAACTGTACCTGCTCCCTTACTGGAAAGTAGTTCATCACAGAAAACTGTTTCAGTGACACCTACACCAGTTAGTGAGGAAGCCAATGATAATGATCATGAAACTTCAGATCAAGATACTACTGAACCTCGTAGATCAACTAGAGTAAGATCCGCGCCAGAGTGGTACGGTAATCCTGTTCTGGAAGTCATGCTACTAGATCATGATGAACCTACGAACTATGAAGAAGCGATGGTGAGCCCAGATTCCGCAAAGTGGCTTGAAGCCATGAAATCTGAGATGGGATCCATGTATGAGAACAAAGTATGGACTTTGGTTGACTTGCCCGATGATCGGCAAGCAATTGAGAATAAATGGATCTTTAAGAAGAAGACTGACGCTGATGGTAATGTTACTGTCTACAAAGCTCGACTTGTCGCAAAAGGTTTTCGGCAAGTTCAAGGGATTGACTACGATGAGACCTTCTCACCCGTAGCGATGCTTAAGTCCGTCCGAATCATGTTAGCGATTGCCGCATTTTATGATTATGAAATTTGGCAGATGGATGTCAAAACTGCATTCTTGAATGGATTTCTGGAAGAAGAGTTGTATATGATGCAACCGGAAGGTTTTGTCGATCCAAAGGGAGCTAACAAAGTGTGCAAGCTCCAGCGATCCATTTATGGACTGGTGCAAGCCTCTCGGAGTTGGAATAAACGTTTTGATAGTGTGATCAAAGCATTTGGTTTTATACAGACTTTCGGAGAAGCCTGTATTTACAAGAAAGTGAGTGGGAGCTCTGTAGCATTTCTGATATTATATGTGGATGACATATTACTGATTGGAAATGATATAGAATTTCTGGATAGCATAAAGGGATACTTGAATAAAAGTTTTTCAATGAAAGACCTCGGTGAAGCTGCTTACATATTAGGCATTAAGATCTATAGAGATAGATCAAAACGCTTAATTGGACTTTCACAAAGCACATACCTTGACAAAATTTTGAAGAAGTTCAAAATGGATCAAGCGAAGAAAGGGTTCTTGCCTGTGTTACAAGGTGTGAAATTGAGTAAGACTCAATGCCCGACCACTGCAGAAGATAGAGAGAATATGAAAGATGTTCCCTATGCATCAGCCATAGGATCTATCATGTATGCAATGCTGTGTACCAGACCTAATGTATGCCTTGCTATAAGTTTAGCAGGGAGGTACCAAAGTAATCCAGGAGTGGATCACTGGACAGCGGTCAAAAACATCCTGAAATACCTGAAAAGGACTAAGGATATGTTTCTCATATATGGAGGTGACAAAGAGCTCATCGTAAAAGGTTACGTTGATGCAAGCTTTGACACTGATCCGGACGATTCTAAATCGCAAACCGGATACGTGTTTACATTAAACGGTGGAGCTGTCAGTTGGTGCAGTTCTAAACAAAGCGTCGTAGCGGGATCTACATGTGAAGCGGAATACATAGCTGCTTCGGAAGCAGCAAATGAAGGAGTCTGGATGAAGGAGTTCATATCCGATCTAGGTGTCATACCTAGTGCATCGGGTCCAATGAAAATCTTTTGTGACAATACTGGTGCAATTGCCTTGGCAAAGGAATCCAGATTTCACAAAAGGACCAAACACATCAAGAGACGCTTCAACTCCATCCGGGATCTAGTCCAGGTGGGAGACATAGAGATTTGCAAGATACATATGGATCTGAATGTTGCAGACCCGTTGACTAAGCCTCTTCCACGAGCAAAACATGATCAGCACCAAAGCTCCATGGGTGTTAGAATCATTACAGTGTAATCTAGATTATTGACTCTAGTGCAAGTGGGAGACTGAAGGAAATATGCCCTAGAGGCAATAATAAAGTTATTATTTATTTCCTTATGATCATGATAAATGTTTATTATTCATGCTAGAATTGTATTTACCGGAAACATAATACATGTGTGAATACATAGACAAACAAAGTGTCACTAGTATGCCTCTACTTGACTAGCTCGTTAATCAAAGATGGTTATGTTTCCTAACCATGAACAATGAGTTGTTATTTGATTAACGAGGTCACATCATTAGTAGAATGATCTGATTGACATGACCCATTCCATTAGCTTAGCACCCGATCGTTTAGTATGTTGCTATTGCTTTCTTCATGACTTATACATGTTCCTATGACTATGAGATTATGCAACTCCCGTTTACCGGAGGAACACTTTGGGTACTACCAAACGTCACAACGTAACTGGGTGATTATAAAGGAGTACTACAGGTGTCTCCAATGGTCGATGTTGGGTCGGCGTATTTCGAGATTAGGATTTGTCACTCCGATTGTCGGAGAGGTATCTCTGGGCCCTCTCGGTAATACACATCACATAAGCCTTGCAAGCATTACAACTAATATGTTAGTTGTGAGATGATGTATTACGGAACGAGTAAAGAGACTTGCCGGTAACGAGATTGAACTAGGTATTGGATACCGACGATCGAATCTCGGGCAAGTAACATACCGATGACAAAGGGAACAACGTATGTTGTTATGCGGTCTGACCGATAAAGATCTTCGTAGAATATGTAGGAGCCAATATGGGCATCCAGGTCCCGCTATTGGTTATTGACCGGAGACGTGTCTCGGTCATGTCTACATTGTTCTCGAACCCGTAGGGTCCGCACGCTTAAGGTTACGATGACAGTTATATTATGAGTTTATGCATTTTGATGTACCGAAGGTTGTTCGGAGTCCCGGATGTGATCACGGACATGACGAGGAGTCTCAAAATGGTCGAGACGTAAAGATTGATATATTGGAAGCCTATTTTTGGATATCGGAAGTGTTCCGGGTGAAATCGGGATTTTACCGGAATACCGAGAGGGTTACCGGAACCCCCCGGGAGCTATTTGGGCCATAGTGGGCCTTAGTGGAAAAAAGAAGGGGCTGACCTAGATGGGCTGCGCCCCCCCTTCCCCTAGTCCTATTAGGACTAGGAGAGGTGGCCGGCCCCCTCCTCCTCTTTTCCCCTCCGAGGAATCCTAGTTGGACTAGGATTGGAGGGGGAATCCTACTCCCAGAGGGAGTAGGACTCTCCTGCGCCTCCCCCCCTTGGCCGGCCAGCCTCCCCTCCTCTCCTCCTTTATATACGGAGGCAGGGGCACCTCTAAACACACAAGTTGACACAAGTTGATCCACGTGATCTATTCCTTAGCCGTGTGCGGTGCCCCCTGCCACCATATTCCTCGATAATACTGTAGCGGAGTTTAGGCGAAGCCCTGCTGCTGTAGTTCATCAAGATCGTCACCACGCCGTCGTGCTGACGAAACTCTTCCCCGACACTTTGCTGGATCGGAGTCCGGGGATCGTCATCGAGCTGAACGTGTGCTCGAACTCAGAGGTGCCGTAGTTTCGGTGCTTGATCGGTTGGATCGAGAAGACGTACGACTACTTCCTCTACGTCGTGTCATCGCTTCTGCAGTCGGTCTGCGTTGGGTACGTAGACAATACTCTCCCCTCGTTGCTATGCATCACATGATCTTGCGTGTGCGTAGGAAAAATTTTGAAATTACTACGAAACCCAACAGCTACTATATAGTACTTACTTTCGGGTGCCTAAATTGCAGCTTCTTGGGTAGTCCCGGAGCTTTTTTGGTGAATTTTCTCCAAGCCCTGCCATACAAAGAAAACAATTACTTGATATCAGAAATGAACAAAGTTGCTGATATGATGGATAATGATCGATTTAACTTACTTCTCGAGCATTTCAGTCATGTTCGCATACTCCTTGGGATCTTTTCGCTTGGAGTCTAAGACAGTTACTACTCCCTTCTCAAGCTTAATCTCTAGGAGAATATAGTGGTAGCTGCGCACACATGCATAACTCATCAATATTACATTACTATAACCTGAACTAATAAGGAAACCGAATATGCCACAAGACAGTAACACTCACTTGAAGTTGTAAGGAAAGAGTATTATATCTTTGTGTTCATTTATTTCCAACGATCGTAGCAAGTTGGCCTCGGTTTCTTGGGCACGATATTGAACCTCAGTTGCATCTATGAGATACGTGTTAATGAACCCAATATCTCCCACTTGTCTTTTCTTCAATTCGGCGATCTTCAATCTGCATAATATAGTGAGGATAATTATAAATACATGCAAATGAAAGGGCTGAGTTATATAGAGAGACTTAATGACGGAAGTAGTACTACTTACAGACAGTAGGAGGTGACCGTTGCTTTATCGATGGCCAATTGATTGAAAAACTGATAGAACTCCTCAAATGAAATAGGCAACAGTTCAATTCCAAGGAGGTCATGCTCCTTTTTAACTCTCACATACAAAGTACTCCTCCCCTCAGACTCTTTGCAGGTTTTCATGTACCAATCATGCAATCTTCGCATCATCGTTGATAGAGAACTTTCATCTTTGACGAGAGGCTTCCCGTACTCGTATCTTTGTATCTGCACCTCCAAGATATCATAATGTACATCGTCGGGCAGGTAATCTGCAGGATTGCCATAACCGGGCACCATCCTCGGATCGACAATGTCGCTAGCAGGCACCTTGAGCGGGGGGCACGATTGCTTCGCTTGTTCGCCGAGCTGGGCAATTTGTTTCCCAGCTCGTCGTTCTTTCATCCTTTAATCACTTTTAGTACTTCCCGACCTCTCCGCTTCGGCAAATGCCTTTCCAATAATGCGCTCATAGTTGCCTTTCGGCGGAGACTTGGGTGGTTTTGTCAGGGCAGCCAGAGTGCGCTTCGCTTTCACCGGATCTACCTTCTCCTCCGGAGGTGGATGTCTCTTTGCTTTCAACCCTTGAAACCAGTCATCCACTTCGGTCTGCGCGATCTTCGCGTTTTCCTCCTCGCTCCTCTCGTACAGTAACTTCTCTGGAGTCTTCAGAGAAGGACCGAATCTGTATCTCCTCCCGCCTTTGGCTGTACTGCTAGACGCCGGCAGAGTAGACGGAGCGGATGTCTTCTTTCCTTGCTTATGAGGCGGAGGAGAAGGACTGCGACGCGCCGGAGCAGCCGGAGCGGCGGCGGGTCTCTTCCGTCCTTGCTGACGAGGCGGAGAAGGAGGAGGTTGGCTGCTCTGGCGCGCCGGGCAGGCGGAGAAGGAGGCGGAGTGCCGCCATGCGCCGGAGAAGGAGCCGGCCGAGTGCCCTGATCGTCACTCGCCGGAGGAGGAGGCGGTGGAGGAGGCGGAGTGCCCTGACTCGCCGAAGGAGGAGGAGGAGGCGGAGGCGTCCAGTTCGGAAGGTTGATGAGATTCTTCCGCCATAGGCATGAAGTCTTCAGAGCAGAACCCAGCCGATACTCCCCTTCACCGGTAGGGTGGTCAAGCCGGAGGTCCTCAAATCCCTCCGTTATTTCATCGACCATCACCTTGGCATATCCTTCTAGAATCGGCCGGCAGTGAAAAGTTGAGTCGGGTTTAGTAGGATAAACAGAGCCAACAGCCACCTTGACCTTCAAATTGCTCCATTGCGCCATAAGGTGGCAATTTTCAGCATCCGTGATAGCATCCATGGGATAGCTGGCAGGAGCCGTCAAGGCATGTTCTGGCTGAAGCAGCTCGGTGGAAGCCACACTGCTTCTCCGCTGAGATGGCGGGGTAGCTTCGGGGGAAGCTTCGGCAGGTCGTTTGCTGCGATCTGCTTCTCGTTCCTCTAGCCCCATTACCCTTTCGTGCAGCGCCTGCAGTTGGCTCTGCTCCAGTTTCTTCCTCCTCTCCTGGGTTTTGTAACCCCCTGCGTCCGGAAATCCAGCCTTCCACGAAATGGAGCCTGGCGTGCCTCGTGTCCGTCCAGGGTGCTCAGAATTGCCGAGGGCCATTGTGAGCTCGTCCTTCTCCCTATCTGGAACGAACGTCCCTTGCTGCGCTGCTTCGATATATTGCTGAAGCCTCTTGACTGGTATGTCCAATTGTTCGTCCGTCCAAATGCACTTCCCTGTTATAGGGTCCAAGGATCCGCCGGCCCCAAAGAACCAAGTCCGGCAACGTTCTGGCCAGTTCATTGTCTCTGGTTCGATCCCTTTATCAAGAAGATCATTCTCAGCCTTGGCCCACTTAGGTCGGGCTACAAGGTAGCCACCTGACCCCGTGCGATGGTGAAGCTTCTTCTTCTCAGCATTTCTCTTGTTTGTCGCCGACATCTTTTTACTCTTTTCTGATGTCTTGTGGGCCACAAATGCGGGCCAGTCATCTCTGATCTTCTCATATTTGCCAATGAATTCTGGTGTCTCATTTTTTTCGACATACCTATTGAGGTCTTTCTTCCAATTCCTGAATAGGTCTGCCATCTTCCTTAGAGCAAAAGACTTGATTAATGGCTCTATAACTGGCTTCTCCGGATCATCCTCCGGCGGTAGGGTGAAATTTGACTTCAGCTCAGTCCAAAGATCCTTTTTCTGCATCTCATGGACATAAGACACCTCAGGGTCTTCGTTCTTAGGCTTATACCATTGCTGGATGCTGATCGGGATCTTGTCCCTAACCAGAACCCCGCACTGAGCAACAAATGCCTTCTTTGTCCGGTAGGGTTCAATCGGTTGGCCGTCGCGCGCGATTTGTATGATCTCAAACTTTTCATCCGAGCTCAACTTTTTCTTCGGGCCTCGTCTCTTTACCGAAGTTGTGCTCGATCCGGAGGGCTAGAAAAAAGAACAAAGACGAGAGTTAATTAATATGTGTACATACCAAAACAATGAATGCATCAATTAGCTAGTCAGCACAGGCTTAACTAATATATATACCTGGCCGGACTCGGTTTGGTGATCACCGGAGCCGTCCTCACGGTCTACTTCTTCACCCTCTCCTTCTTGCACTGGCATTGGGTCATCGGAGCCATGTAAATCATAGCCAGCTGCTTCTTCACCCTCTCCTTCCAGACCAACATTGTCGTTGAGAAACATCAACGAGGAGACGGCATCACTTCCTTGTGCGATTATGTCCCTCAACAACGCTTATTGTGCTTCGTCTCGGGGGGTGTCCATAGTTTCTACAAATATTTACAACATGGCAATTATTATTCAAACATGACAGATATGGATATATTAGTGGCAAACGTAGAACTAGCTAGCTAATCACAATAAGAAATCATATTAGTGGCCTCGACGCTGCTTCTCTAGGGTTTGGGGTGGCCTCGACAACGCTTCAAGGGTTAGGGGGTGGCCTCGAGAACGCTTCAAGCTAGGAGGGGGTAATATCGACCCCCCCCCCACGTGTTGAAGCTATCGGGAGGGGGTCGGCGTTGAACACTACATCTATGTCCCACAAGTGACGTGGGCATCGACGCCCGCGGTAGGGTAGAGGGTCGTGGATCGCCGAGCGGTCGAGGGTCAAGGGGTCGAGGATCGCCGAGGGGTCGGGAGGTTGCCTAGTGTCAAAGGATTCAACAAAAACATGTCTTCATCATTAGGCGAAAGTAACAGGTGCATGATGGTACGAAGCTCTCCAAAGTTATTTTGGAACGGAGTCCCAGATAGGATAATTCGCTTTTTGGTACAAAGTTCAGCAAGAACCTTCCGAATATCGTTATTTGGAAGGCCTTTGCTGAAATTCGTACAAAAAGGCAAATTATCCTATCCGGGACTCCATTACAGAATAACTTTGGAGGACTTCGTACCATCATGCCATGGTTACTTCCGGCTAATGATGAAGCCATGGATTTCTTCAATACTTTGACACTATAGGAACCCTCTCGACCCCTCAGCGATCCTCGACCCCTTGAACCCTCAACGACCCTGGAACCCTCGACCCCTAGACGATCCTGGAACCCTCGATCCCTCGACCCTAGAACCCTCGACCCGGGATAATATCGACAACGCTTCAAGGGGGTAATACCGACAACGACGAGATACATACACGGGAGAAATTAATGTTATCGGGGAGGGGGTATATCGACCCCCCACGTATTGAAGTTATCGGGAGGGGGTATATGGACCCCCCCCCCTCATGTTGAAGTTATCGGGAGGGGTATATCGACGATGACAGAGGAGAAGATCGAAGAAAAAAAAGAAGAAAAAAAGAGGAGAAGAAGAAAGGAATAGAGAAGAAGAAGAAAAAATAGAATATTTTCTATTTTTTCTTATTCTCCTCTATTTCTTTCTTCTTCTCCTCTTCTTTTTCTTATTTTTTCCTCTTCTTAATTATTTCTCCTCTTCTTCCTCTCCTCTTCTTCTCCTTTCTTCCTCTTCTTATTTTCCTTTTTCCTCTCCTTCTTTTTCTTCTTCTTCCTTCTTTCTAGCTAGATATATAAAACTTTTCTAAAAATGTAACTTTTGCATATATAAAACTTTTTTCTTCTTCTTCCTTTCTTCCTTCTCTTCCTTCGTCCTAAATATATAAAACTTTTCTAAAAATGAAACTAACCTAAAATTAATGTACTAAATCAGAGAACAATTGAAAACACCATGCATATTACAATTGAAAAAATACACACATTCATACAAAAAAATATATAAAACAAGCATATATATATGAAAAAAAATGAAAAAGGAGGGCGCCGGCGGCCGGACCAAGCTGCGGCGAGGATGGCGGGGTCGGGGCAGAGGCGCGGATGACAGCGAGGGCGGGCCGGGGCGGCGCGCGTCGGGGCAGGGGCGCGGGCGACGTC
>NC_041385.1:768512597-768522899 GCF_002162155.2 Triticum dicoccoides
ATTAGTTTTCAAATTTGAAAACACTTTTTTTGTTTTCTTTGTTGCTTTATTCATTTTATTTTGTTTCTACTTACAACAAAATACTTACTGTTGCTATTTTTATTTTTTTTCCAGTTTTTTTGTTTTGTTTTCTGCATTAATTATTTTCTTTTGTTTTTTGCTTTATTTTTTAATTCTTTTTTGCTTTTAGTTTTAGAAAAATTATAAACTTTCTGTTAGTGCCATTAGTTTTCAAATTTGAAAACACTTTTTTTGTTTTCTTTGTTGCTTTATTCATTTTATTTTGTTTCTACTTACAATAAAATACTTATTGTTGCTATTTTTATTTTTTTCCAGTTTTTTTGTTTTGTTTTCTGCATTAATTATTTTCTTTTGGTTTTTTTCTTTATTTTTTAATTCTTTTTGCTTTTAGGTCAGCAAAATTATAAACTTTCTGTTTGTGCCATTAGTTTTCTTTGAAATTTGTGTGAATCACAAGTTTGTGAGCTCAACAAGGCGTGTAGAGGGACGGGCTTATAAACCGGTGTGAGCGCCCTTCGGTTGGCGAGGTTTTCAAATTCATAGTTTTCAAATGAACTCTGAAAAAGTTGGCATAGCATGTGCATGTACAAAACGGACAATGGTATCATACTCGTCTGTTATAAAGTTGGCATGGTATCATCATATATAATAGTTGCGGGAGAAAGTCTTCACTTTTTCTTTGCTTGTGTCGTTTGCTTATTGCGCCGTAACCATGGATAATCTTCATCGTTTATCAGGATGCTTGGGTCAGCCTTGACTTTGAAGGGGGGAATTTCATGAAACTTTTCATACTCTTCAGACATGTCTGTCTTGCCCTCCACTCCCAGGATGTCCCTTTTTCCTGAAAGAACTATGTGGCGCTTTGGCTCATTGTATGATGTATTCGCTTCCTTATCTTTTCTTTTCCTCGGTCTGGTAGACATGTCCTTCACATAGATAACCTGTGCCACATCATTGGCTAGGACGAACGGTTCGTCAGTGTACCCAAGATTTTTCAGATCCACTGTTGTCATTCCGTACTGTGGGTCTACCTGTACCCCGCCTCCTGACAGATTGACCCACTTGCACTTAAACAAAGGGACCTTAAAATCTACTCCGTAGTCAAGTTCCCATATGTCTACTATGTAACCATAATATGTGTCATTTCCATTGTCGGTTGCTGCATCAAAGCGGACACCGCTGTTTTGGTTGGTGCTCTTTTCATCTTGGTCAATCGTGTAAAATGTATTCCCATTTATCTCGTATCCTTTCCAAATCATTACAGTCGAAGATGGTCCCCTGGACAACAAGTACAGCTCATCACAAACAGTGCTGTCACCTCTGAGACGTGTTTCCAACCAACTGCTGAAAGTCCTGATGTGTTCACATGTAATCCAGTCGTCGCACTGCTCCGGGTGTTTGGAGCGCAGACTGTTCTTGTGTTCATCGACATACGGGGTCACCAAGGTAGAGTTCTGTAGAACTGTGTAGTGTGCTTGAGACCAAGAATATCCGTCCCTGCATATTATTGAGTCCCTTCTAAGCGTGCCTTTTCCAGTCAGTCTCCCCTCATACCGCGATTTAGGGAAACCTATCTTCTTAAGGCCAGGAATGAAGTCAACACAAAACCCGATGACATCCTCTGTTTGATGGCCCATGGAGATGCTTCCTTCTGGCCTAGCGCGGTTACAAAAATATTTCTTTAGGACTCCCATGAACCTCTCAAAGGGGTACATATTGTGTAGAAATACGGGCCCCAGAATGACAATCTCGTCGAGTAGATGAACTAGGACGTGCGTCATAATATTGAAGAAGGATGGTGGGAACACCAGCTCGAAACTGACAAGACATTGCGCCACATCACTCCTTAGCGTTGGTACGATTTCTGGATCGATCACCTTCTGAGATATTGCATTGAGGAATGCACATAGCTTCACAATGGCTAATCGGACGTTTTCCGGTAGAAGCACCCTCAATGCAACCGGAAGCAGTTGCGTCATAATCACGTGGCAGTCATGAGACTTTAGGTTCTGGAACTTTTTCTCTGGCATATTTATTATGTTGGAAATATGCCCTAGAGGCAATAATAAAAGCATTATTATTATATTTCCTTGTTCATGATAATTGTCTTTTATTCATGCTATAATTGTATTATCCGGAAATCGTAATACACGTGTGAATACATAGACCATAACATGTCCCTAGTGAGCCTCTAGTTGACTAGCTCGTTGGTCGACAGATAGTCATGGTTTCCTGACTATGGACATTAGATGTCATTGACAACGGGATCACATCATTAGGAGAATGATGTGATGGACAAGACCCAATCCTAAGCATAGCACAAGATCGTGTAGTTCGTTTTGCTAGAGCTTTTTCAATGCCAAGTATGTCTTCCTTAGACCATGAGATCGTGTAACTCCCGGATACCGTAGGAGTGCTTTGGGTATACCAAACGTCACAACGTAACTGGGTGACTATAAAGGTGCACTACAGGTATCTCCGAAAGTGTCTGTTGGGTTGACACGGATCAAGACTGGGATTTGTCACTCCGTATGACGGAGAGGTATCTCTGGGCCCACTCGGTAATGCATCATCATAATGAGCTCAAAGTGACCAAGTGTTTGGTTACAGTATCATGCATTACAGTACGACTAAAGTGACTTGCCGGTAACGAGACTAAACGAGGTATTGGGATACCGACGATCGAGTCTCGGGCATGTAACGTACCGAATGACAAAGGGAATTGTATACGCGGTTGTTCAAATCCTCGACATCGTGGTTCATCCGATGAGATCATCGAGGAGCATGTGGGAGCCAACATGGGCATCCAGATCCCGCTGTTGGTTATTGCCCGAGAGCCTTCTCGGTCATGTCTACGTGTCTCCCGAACCCGTAGGGTCTACACACTTAAGGTTCGGTGACGCTAGGGTTGTATGAATATGAGTATGCAGTATACCGAATGTTGTTCGGAGTCCCGGATGAGATGCCAGACGTCACGAGGAGTTTCGGAATGGTCCGGAGGTAAAGAATTATATATAGGAAGTGGTATTTCGGCCATCGGGAAAGTTTCGGGGTCACCCGGTATTGTACCGGGACCACCGGAAGGGTCCCGGGGGTCCACCGGGTGGGGCCACCCATCCTAGAGGGCCCCATGGGCTGAAGTGGGAGGGGAGCTAGCCCATAGTGGGCTGGTGTGCCCCCCTAGGCCCACCCCCTGCAACTAGGGTTGAAACCCTAAGGTGGGGGGGGGGGGCGCACCACATGCCTTGGGGGGCACTCCTCCCCCCTTGGCCGCCGCCCCCTTGGGAGATTGAATCTCCCAGGGCCGGCGCCCCCCTGGGGTCTATATAAAGGGAGGGGGGAGAGGGGCAGCCGCACCCTGAAGTCCTGGCGCCCCCTCCCCCTGCTACACCTCTTCCTCCTCCGTTGCGTGCTTGGCGAAGCCCTGCCGGAGTGCTGCTGTTCCACCACCACCATGCCGTTGTGCTGCTGCTGGAGCCATCATCATCAACCTCTCCTTCCCCCTTGCTGGATCAAGAAGGAGGAGACGTCACACGCATCGTACGTGTGTTAAACGCGGAGGTGCCGTCCGTTCGGCGCTAGGATCTCCGGTGATCTGAATCACGGCGAGTACGACTCCATCATCACCGCTCCATCTAACGCTTCTGTACGCGATCTACAAGTGGTATGTAGATGCAAACTCACTCCCTTGACTCGTTGCTTAGATGAACTCATAGATCTTGGTGAAACCGTAGGAAAAATTTTAATTTTCTGCAACGTTCCCCAACAGTGGCATCATGAGCTAGGTCTATGCATAGTTCTCTATTGCACGAGTAGAACACAATTTAGTTGTGGGCGTAGATCTTGTCAACTTGCTTGCCGCTACTAGTCTTATCTTGCTTCAGCGGTATTGTGGGATGAAGCGGCCCGGACCAACCTTACACGTACGCTTACGTGAGACCGGTTCCACCGATTAACATGCACTAGTTGCATAAGGTGGCTGGCGGGTGTCTGTCTCTCCCACTTTAGTTGAAGCGGATTCGATGAAAAGGGTCCTTATGAAGGGTAAATAGAAGTTGACAAAATCACGTTGTGGTTATTCGTAGGTAAGAAAACGTTCTTGCTAGAACCCAATTGCAGCCACGTAAAAGATGCAACAACAATTAGAGGACGTCTAACTTGTTTTTGCAGCAATTGTCATGTGATGTGATATGGCCAGAAGTTGTGACGAATGATGAATGATATATTGTGATGTATGAGATCATGTTCTTGTAATAGGAATCACGACTTGCATGTCGATGAGTATGACAACCGGCAGGAGCCATAGGAGTTGTCTTTATTTTTTGTATGACCTGCGTGTCATTGAAGAACGCCATGTAAATTACTTTACTTTATTGCTAAACGCGTTAGCCATAGAAGTAGAAGTAGTCGTTGGCGTGACAACTTCATGAAGACACGATGATGGAGATCATGATGATGGAGATCATGGTGTCATGCCGGTGACGAAGATGATCATGGAGCCCCGAAGATGGAGATCGAAGGAGCTATATGATATTGGCCATATCATGTCACTATTATATAATTGCATGTGATGTTTATTATGTTTATGCATCTTGTTTACTTAGGACGACGGTAGTAAATAAGATGATCCCTTACAAAAATTTCAAGAAGTGTTCTCCCCTAACTGTGCACCGTTGCTAAAGTTCGTCGTTTCGAAGCACCACGTGATGATCGGGTGTGATAGATCCTTACGTTCACATACAACGGGTGTAAGACAGTTTTACACATGCAAAAACACTTAGGGTTAACTTGACGAGCCTAGCATGTACAGACATGGCCTCGGAACACGGAGACCGAAAGGTCGAACACGAGTCGTATGGAAGATACGATCAACATGAGAATGTTCACCGACGAAGACTAGTCCGTCTCACGTGATGATCGGACACGGCCTAGTCGACTCGGATCGTGTAACACTCAGATGACTAGAGGGATGTCTGATCTGAGTGGGAGTTCATTAAAATAATTTGATTAGATGAACTTAATTATCATGAACTTAGTCTAAAACTTTTTGCATAATATGTCTTGTAGATCAAATGGCCAACGCTCATGTCAACATGAACTTCAACGCGTTCCTAGAGAAAACCAAGCTGAAAGATGATGGCAACAACTATACGGACTGGGTCCGGAACCTGAGGATCATCCTCATAGCTGCCAGGAAACAATATGTCCTAGAAGGACCGCTAGGTGACGCTCCCGTCCCAGAGAACCAAGACATTATGAATGCTTGGCAGTCTCGTGCTGATGATTACTCCCTCGTTCAGTGCGGCATGCTTTACAGCTTAGAACCGGGGCTCCAAAAGCGTTTTGAGCAACACGGAGCATATGAGATGTTCGAGGAGCTGAAACTAGTTTTCCAAGCTCATGCCCGGGTCGAGAGATATGAAGTCTCCGACAAGTTCTATAGTTGTAAGATGGAGGAAAATAGTTCTGTCAGTGAGCACATACTCAAAATGTCTGGGTTGCACAACCGCCTGTCCCAGCTGGACATTAACCTCCCGGATGAGGCGGTCATTGACAGAATCCTTCAGTCGCTCCCACCAAGCTACAAGAGCTTTGTGATGAACTACAATATGCAGGGGATGGTGAAGACCATTCCTGAAGTATTCTCGATGCTGAAATTAGCAGAGGTTGAAATCAAGAAAGAACATCAAGTGTTGATGGTCAATAAGACCACTAAGTTCAAGAAGGGCAAGGGTAAGAAGAAATTCAAGAAGGACGGCAAAGATGTTGCCGGGAAGAAGTCAAAGAATGGACCCAAGCCTGAAACTGAGTGCTTTTATTGCAAGGGGAAGGGTCACTGGAAGCGGAACTGCCCCAAATACTTAGCGGATAAGAAGGCCGGCAACACCAAAGGTATATTTGATATACATGTAATTGATGTGTACCTTACCAGTACTCATAGTAACTCCTGGGTATTTGATATCGGTGCCGTTGCTAATATTTGTAACTCACGGCAGGAGCTGCGGAATAAGCGGAGACTGGCAAAGGACGAGGTGACGATGCGCGTCGGGAATGGTTCCAGAGTCGATGTGATCGCCGTCGGCACGCTACCTCTACATTTACCTACGGGATTAGTTTTGAACCTCAATAATTGTTATTTGGTGCCAAGTTTGAGCATGAACATTGTATCTGGATCTCGTTTAATACGAGATGGCTACTCATTTAAATCCGAGAATAATGGTTGTTCTATTTATATGAGAGATATGTTTTATGGTCATGCCCCGATGGTCAATGGTTTATTCTTAATGAATCTTGAACGTAGTGTTATACATATTCATAGCGTGAATACCAAAAGATGTAAAGTTGATAACGATAGTCCCACATACTTGTGGCACTGCCGCCTTGGTCACATTGGTGTCAAGCGCATGAAGAAGCTCCATGCTGATGGACTTTTAGAGTCTCTCGATTATGAATCATTTGACACATGTGAACCATGCCTCATGGGAAAAATGACCAAGACTCCGTTCTCCGGAACAATGGAGTGAGCAACCAACTTGTTGGAAATCATACATACCGATGTGTGCGGTCCAATGAGTGTTGAGGCTCGCGGAGGATATCGTTATGTTCTCACTCTCACAGATGACTTGAGTAGATATGGGTATGTCTACTTGATGAAACACAAGTCTGAGACCTTTGATAAGTTCAAGGAATTTCAGAATGAAGTAGAGAATCAATGTGACCGAAAGATAAAATTCTTACGATCGGATCGTGGAGGAGAATATTTAAGTCATGAATTTGGTACACACTTAAGAAAATGTGGAATCGTTTCACAACTCACGCCGCCTGGAACACCTCAGCGAAACGGTGTGTCCGAACATCGTAATCGCACTCTATTGGATATGGTGCGATCTATGATGTCTCTTACCGATTACCACTATCATTTTGGGGATACGCTCTAGAGACAGCTACATTCACTTTAAATAGGGCACCGTCTAAATCCGTTGTGACGACACCGTATGAATTATGGTTTGGGAAGAAACCTAAGCTGTCTTTTCTAAAAGTTTGGGGATGCGATGCTTATGTCAAGAAACTTCAACCTGAAAAGCTCGAACCCAAGTCGGAAAAATGCGTCTTCATAGGATACCCTAAAGAAACCATTGGGTATACCTTCTACTTAAGATCCGAGGGCAAGATCTTTGTTGCCAAGAACGGATCCTTTCTGGAAAGGGAGTTTCTCTCAAAAGAAGTAAGTGGGAGGAAAGTAGAAATCGATGAAGTACTACCTCTTGAACGGGAAAGTAGTGCAGCTCAGGAAAATGTTCCTGTGATGCCTACACCAACTGAAGAGGAAAATAATGATGATGATGAAGGTACTTCGGATCAAGTTGCTACTGAACTTCGTAGGTCCACAAGGACACGTTCCGCACCAGAGTGGTACGGCAACCCTGTCCTAGAAATCATGTTGTTAGACAACGGTGAACCTTCGAACTATGAAGAAGCGATGGCGGGCCCAGATTCCAACAAATGGCTAGAAGCCATGAAATCCGAGATAGAATCCATGTATGAAAACAAAGTATGGACTTTGACTGACTTGCCCGATGATCGGCGAGCGATAGAAAACAAATGGATCTTTAAGAAGAAGACGGACGCGGATGGTAATGTCACCATCTATAAAGCTCGACTTGTCACTAAGGGTTATCGGCAAGTTCAAGGGATTGACTACGATGAGACTTTCTCTCCTGTAGCGAAGCTTAAGTCCGTCCGAATCATGTTAGCAAATGCCGCATACTATGATTATGAGATATGGAAGATGGACGTCAAAACGGCATTCCTTAACGGGCATCTTAAGGAAGAACTGTATATGATGCAGCCGGAGGGTTTTGTCGATCCTAAGAATGCTAACAAAGTATGCAAGCTCCAGTGATCCATTTATGGGCTGGTGCAAGCATATCGGAGTTGGAACATTCACTTTGATGAAATGATCAAAGCATTTGGGTTTATGCAGACTTATGGAGAAGCCTGCGTTTACAAGAAAGTGAGTGGGAGCTCTATAGCATTTCTCATATTATATGTAGATGACATACTTTTGATGGGAAATGATATAGAATTCTTGGACACCATTAAGGCCTACTTGAATAAGTGTTTTTCAATGAAGGACCTTGGAGAAGCTGCTTATATATTAGGCATCAAGATCTATAGAGATACATCGAGACGCCTCATAGGTCTTTCACAAAGCACATACCTTGATAAGATTTTGAAGAAGTTCAAAATGGATCAGTCCAAGAAGGGGTTCTTGCCTGTATTGCAAGGTGTGAGATTGAGCTCGGCTCAATGCCCGACCACGGCAAAAGATAAAGAAGAGATGAGCGTCATCCCCTATGCCTCAGCCATAGGATCTATTATGTACGCCATGCTGTGTACCAGACCTGATGTAAACCTTGCCGTAAGTTTGGTAGGAAGGTACCAAAGTAATCCCGGCAAGGAACACTGGACAGCGGTCAAGAATATCCTAAAGTACCTGAAAAGGACGAAGGACATGTTTCTCGTTTATGGAGGTGACGAAGAGCTCGTCGTAAAGGGTTACGTCGACGCTAGCTTCGACACAGATCTGGATGACTCTAAGTCACAAACCGGATACGTGTATATGTTGAATGGTGGAGCGGTAAGCTGGTGCAGCTGCAAGCAGAGCGTCGTGGCGGGATCTACATGTGAAGCGGAATACATGGCAGCCTCGGAGGCAGCGCATGAAGCAATTTGGGTGAAGGAGTTCATCACCGACCTAGGAGTCATACCCAATGCGTCGGGGCCGATCAAACTCTTCTGTGACAACACTGGAGCTATTGCCCTTGCCAAGGAGCCCAGGTTTCACAAGAAGACCAGGCACATCAAGCGTCGTTTCAACTCCATCCGTGAAAATGTTCAAGATGGAGACATAGATATTTGCAAAGTACATACGGATCTGAATGTCGCAGATCCGTTGACTAAACCTCTCTCGCGAGCAAAACATGATCAACACCAGAACTCTATGGGTGTTCGATTCATCATAATGTAACTAGATTATTGACTCTAGTGCAAGTGGGAGACTGTTGGAAATATGTCCTAGAGGCAATAATAAAAGCATTATTATTATATTTCCTTGTTCATGATAATTGTCTTTTATTCATGCTATAATTGTATTATCCGGAAATCGTAATACACGTGTGAATACATAGACCATAACATGTCCCTAGTGAGCCTCTAGTTGACTAGCTCGTTGGTCAACAGATAGTCATGGTTTCCTGACTATGGACATTAGATGTCATTGACAACGGGATCACATCATTAGGAGAATGATGTGATGGACAAGACCCAATCCTAAGCATAGCACAAGATCGTGTAGTTCGTTTTGCTAGAGCTTTTTCAATGTCAAGTATCTCTTCCTTAGACCATGAGATCGTGTAACTCCTGGATACCGTACGAGTGCTTTGGGTGTACCAAACGTCACAACGTAACTGGGTGACTATAAAGGTGCACTACAGGTATCTCCGAAAGTGTCTGTTGGGTTGACACGGATCGAGAATACATCATCATAATGAGCTCAAAGTGACCAAGTGTTTGGTCACGGGATCATGCATTATAGTACGAGTAAAGTGACTTGCCGGTAACGAGATTGAACGAGGTATTGGGATACCGACAATCGAGTCTCGGGCATGTAACGTACCGAATGACAAAGGGAATTGTATACGGGGTTGTTCGAATCCTCGACATCGTGGTTCATCCGATGAGATCATCGAGGAGCATGTGGGAGCCAACATGGGTATCCAGATCCCGCTGTTGGTTATTGCCCGAGAGCTGTCTCGGTCATGTCTACGTGTCTCCCGAACCCGTAGGGTCTACACACTTAAGGTTCGGTGACGCTAGGGTTGTATGAATATGAGTATGCAGTATACCGAATATTGTTCGGAGTCCCGGATGAGATCGCGGACGTCACGAGGAGTTTCGGAATGGTTCGGAGGTAAAGAATTATATATAGGAAGTGGTATTTCGGCCATCAGGAAAGTTTTGGGGTCACCCGGTATTGTACCGGGACCACTGGAAGGGTCCCGGGGGTCCACCGGGTGGGGCCACCCATCCCGGAGGGCCCCATGGGCTGAAGTGGGAGGGGAGCCAGCCCATAGTGGGCTGGTGCGCCCCCCTAGGCCCACCCCCTGCGCCTAGGGTTGAAACCCTAAGGTGGGGGGGCGCACCACATGCCTTGGGGGGCACTCCTCCCCCCTTGGCCGCCGCCCCCTTGGGAGATTGAATCTCCCAGGGCCGGCGCCC
>NC_041385.1:768523173-768587913 GCF_002162155.2 Triticum dicoccoides
GCCGCACCCTAAAGTCCTGGCGCCCCCTCCCCCTGCTACACCTCTTCCTCCTCCGTCGCGTGCTTGGCGAAGCCCTGCCGGAGTGCTGCTGTTCCACCACCACCACGCCGTTGTGCTGCTGCTGGAGCCATCATCATCAACCTCTCCTTCCCCCTTGCTGGATCAAGAAGGAGGAGACGTCACACGCACCATACGTGTGTTGAACACGGAGGTGCCGTCCGTTCGGCGCTAGGATCTCCGGTGATCTGAATCACGGCGAGTACGACTCCATCATCACCACTCCATCTAACGCTTCCGTACGCGATCTACAAGTGGTATGTAGATGCAAACTCACTCCCTTGACTCGTTGCTTAGATGAACTCATAGATGGATCTTGGTGAAACCGTAGGAAAATTTTTAATTTTCTGCAACGTTCCCCAACATATTATTCTCTTTATATTCGACGAGATGCCAGTCGGGACCTTCATACTGAGCAGGCATTGAAAGAATATTTCTTTCTCTTCTTTCGTAAGAGCGTAGCTGGCAGGACCTTCATACTGCTTTGGAGGCATGCCCTCTTTTTCGTGCAAGCGTTGCAGGTCCTCTCGTGCCTCAGGTGTATCTTTTGTCTTCCCATACACGCCCAAGAAGCCTAGCAGGTTCACGCAAAGGTTCTTCGTCACGTGCATCACGTCGATCGAAGAGCGGACCTCTAGGTCTTTCCAGTAGGGTAGGTCCCAAAATATAGATTTCTTCTTCCACATGGGTGTGTGATTCTCAGCGTCATTCGGAACAGCTAGTCCGCCGGGACCCTTTCCAAAGATTACGTGTAAATCATTGACCATAACAAGTACGTGATCACCGATACGCATGGCGGGCTTCTTCCGGTGATCTGCCTCGCCTTTGAAATGCTTGTCTTTCTTTCGACATTGATGGTTGGTCGGAAGAAATCGACGATGGCCCAGGTACACATTCTTCCTGCAGCTTCCCAGGTATATACTATCGGTGTCAAGTAAACAGTGCGTGCATGCGTGGTATCCCTTGTTTGTCTGTCCTGAAAGGTTACTGAGAGCGGGCCAATCGTTGATGGTCACGAACAGCAACGCCTTTAGGTCAAATTCCTCCTTTTTGTGCTCATCCCACGTACGTACACCGTTTCCATTCCACAGCTATAAAAGTTGTTCAACTAATGGCCTTAGGTACACATCAATGTCGTTGTCGGGTTGCTTAGGGCCTTGGATGAGAACTGGCATCATAATGAACTTCCGCTTCATGCACATCCAAGGAGGAAGGTTATACATACATAGAGTCATGGGCCAGGTGCTGTGATTGCTGCTCTGCTCCCCGAAAGGATTAATGCCATCCGCGCTTAAAGCAAACCATACGTTCCTTGGGTCCTTTGCAAACTCATCCCAGTACTTTCTCTCAATTTTTCTCCACTGCGACCCGTCAGCGGGTGCTCTCAACTTCCCGTCTTTCTTACGGTCCTCACTGTGCCATCGCATCAACTTGGCATGCTCTCCGTTTCTGAACAGACGTTTCAACCGTGGTATTATAGGAGCATACCACATCACCTTCGCAGGAACCCTCTTCCTGGGAGGCTCGCCGTCAACATCACCAGGGTCATCTCGTCTGATCTTATACCGCAATGCACCGCATACCGGGCATGCGTTCAGATCCTTGTAGGCACCGCGGTAGAGGATGCATTCATCAGGGCATGCATGTATCTTCTCCACCTCCAATCCTAGAGGGCATACGACCTTCTTTGCTGCGTATGTACTGTCGGGCAATTCGTTATCCTTTGGAAGCTTCTTCTTCATTATTTTCAGTAGCTTCTCAAATCCTTTATCAGACACAACATTCTCTGCCTTCCACTACAGCAATTCGAGTACGGTACCGAGCTTTGTGTTGCCATCTTCGCAATTGGGGTATAACCCCTTTTTGTGATCCTCTAACATGCGATCGAACTTCAGCTTCTCCTTTTGACTTTCGCATTGTGTCCTTGCATCGACAATGACCCGGCGGAGATCATCATCATCGGGCACATCGTCTGGTTCCTCTTGATCTTCAGCAGCTTCGCCCGTTGCAGCACCATCGTGCACATCGTCTGGTGCATCTTGATGTTCAGTAGCATCACCGTATTCAGGGGGCACATAGTTGTCATCATACTCTTCTTCCTCGTCGTCTTCCATCATAACCCCTATTTCTCCGTGCCTCGTCCAAACATTATAGTGTGGCATGAAACCATTGTAAAGCAGGTGGGTGTGAAGGATTTTCCGGTCAGAGTAAGACTTCGTATTCCCACATATAGGGCATGGACAACACATAAAACCATTCTGCTTGTTTGCCTCAGCCACTTCGAGAAAATCATGCACGCCCTTAATGTACTCGAAGGTGTGTCTTGAACCGTACATCCATTGCCGGTTCATCTGCGTGCATTATATATAATTAAGTGTGTCAAAAATCATTACAGAACATCATGAATAGATAATTAAGTGACCAAATTAATAGAAGTTCATCATCACATAAAAACCAAAGTACATACATAGTTCTCATCTAACAACATAAAGCTCTGCAGAGCATCTAAATTAATTAAACCATACATTGAAACTATGTAAAACATTTCAATGCGAAAACAAATGCGATCATAATCGCAACCAAGGTAACAACTGATCCAACGGCATAATGATACCAAGCCTCGGTATGAATGGCATATTTTCTAATCTTTCTCATCTTCAAGCGCATTGCATCCATCTTGATCTTGTGATCATCGACGACATCCGCAACATGCAACTCCAATATCATCTTCTCCTCCTCAAGTTTTTTTAATTTTTCCTTCAAGAAATTGTTTTCTTCTTCAACTAAATTTAACCTCTCGACAATAGGGTCGGTTGGAATTTCCGGTTCAACAACCTCCTAGATAAATAAAATCTATGTCATGTTGGTCGGCATAATTCTCATAAACAATAAATGAACCAATAGTTATGAAAAGATAATATATACCACATCCGAATCATAGACAGGACGAGGGCCGACGGGGGCGGATACCAAAACCATCGCACTATATAAGATGCAATAATAAAAGTAAGAAAATAATACAAGTATCTATCTAAACAAACAAGTAATAATATTTTTCCTTTCAGAAAGAAGATAAGAACAAGAGGCTCACCAAGGTGGTGCCGGCGATGAGATCGGCGCGGGTGATCGACGGCGATGAAGACGGGGACGGGGCGTGACGGACCGCTAAACCTAGATAAATATTGAGGAAAATGGAGCTTGGCGGTCGAGCTTGGAGAGGAGAAACCTTAAGTAGTGTGGCTCGGGCATTCCATCGAACACCTTGTGTGCATAGGAGGTGAGCTAGAGCACCACCAAGCCCTCTCCCCCTCGGCCAGAAAAAACAGAGCAGTGTGCTCTGCTCTTGCGCGAGGGGCTATATATAGGCAGCACCATTGGTCCCGGTTGGTGGCATGAACCGGGACTAAAGGTAACCCTTTGGTCCCGGTTCATGCCACCAACCGGGACCAATAGTGGTGGGCCAGGAGCCAGGACCATTGGTCCCGGTTCGTCCCACCAACTGGGACCAAAAGGTCCGGACGAACCGGGACCAATGGCCCACGTGGCCCGGCCGGCCCCCTGGGCTCACGAACCGGGGCAAATAGCTTCATTGGTCCCGGTTCTGGATTGAACCAGGACTAATGGGCTGAACTGGCCTGGGCCATTGCCCCCTTTTCTACTAGTGCATGGCGCCAAGGCCACCGCCACCCATGCCGCCAAGGCCACCGCCACTCATGCCACCAATCATGGCTCTTTTTTGGATCAAGACTTCTTCACGGGCAAGGTTGACATACTCCTTTTGCCCATCATTGAACAAAGATGTGTCCAAGAAGAACAAATGTTTCTCCCATTCCAACAACTTAGCTCGCTCCTCCATGGCCATCTTCCTCTCCTCCAATGCCACTTTCCTCTTCTCGACCGCAACCTCCTCTCCTCGACCGCGGCATCTTGGTTCCTTGCCATTTTCCTCACCTCGTTAGCTTCTCTTCTTGCATTGACAATTTCTTCCACAACATTTTTGATCTCATCATCTCCTTTCCTCTTCTTCTTTTCTTTGTCCTTCTTCGTGCCATCCGGTCGTTTTGGCTTCGAGTATGAAACCGAGTTTGGGGTGGGGCTTCTATTGCCATCTTCACTTGATGCATCATCCTCATCATCATTTTCCAAATCAATTGTTCGCTTGCGTTTTTTGCTCAAATCCAAACCATCAATATCCTCACGCTTTTTCCATTTCTCATCATCCTTCAATACTTCATAGCAATGAGGCAAGGAAAATGGCCTTCCTTTCTTGATCTTCCCCTTCTTGGTCCTCTTCTCCTCTCCTTTGAACATGTTTTGTGCAATGTTCAACTATATGAAAACAAAACAAGTTAGCATAAGAAACACCAACAACAAGCATGATGTGAACATGAGGAATGATGAAACCACACTTACCCTATCATCATCATTGGTGCCACTTGGGTTCAACTTGTCAACCGCTTTTTGTGCGGCCGACCATTGTTGACAATCCCTATTGATGGTCGACCATCGGGAGCGAAGTGATCGTGCCGAGCGGTCAATTCCACTCACGTTGCGAAGATCAAAGTGTTCTTTCATCCGGAGCCAATAAGCATCTCTACTTTGATCACCTCCAATGGATGGATCGCTCGACACTTGCAACCAAGTATTGCATATTAAGATGTCTTCGGCGTTGGTATAATTGCCCGCTCTTCCTTTCGGTGTGTCGACAATGCCCTCACCATCCTCGTCCACCTCGAACTCATGGTCTTCAAAATGCATGTGATTGGTTTGAGACCAATGCGAATTGTTCGAGCCAACACCCAGAGTTGACATGTATGCATCATCGTTCACACTACAAAGTATATAGAACAATGCAATAAGCTATCTATATGTATGCATTCAAAAAATAAAGAAGGAAAAAAAGTTCGGGAATTTTTTTACCTTTGGGGCATATGGTCGAACACATGGTGCGCGTCGGCCACCGGCTCAACAAGTGAGCTCGTCAGCGCTTCAGTAGCCGCCTCGCTCGTCACACGCCCTGCAAGCTTCTTCATCGGCGCCTTCGAGGTGCCTGAGCCGTGCGCCGTCTTCTTCTTCTTCGCGGATGTCTTGCCCTTCTTCGGCCGCGGCGCATTTGGAAACTTCGAGGTGCCGGAGCCGTCCACCGCCTTGTTCTTCATCACGGCGGGCTCCGGCACGACGCCACCAGCCGTCGAGGTCATCCGCGACGGCATGAAGAGGGGACGCGCGAGGCCGATGCTCGGAGGAGCTCCGGCGGAGGCACGGCCAATGCTCCGAGCGCTAGGGTTCGCGGCGGCGGCGGCGGAGGGTTCGCGGCTGTAGGATGGGGTGAGGGGAGTGCCGGCGCGTGGGTCCATCGGGTCAGCTCGCCGGCGCCGGCGCGTGCGGAGCGAAGGTGGCGCGGGGGAGAGAGTGCGGCGCAAGTGGAAAATATTGCAATGAAGTTTCATCGGACTTGATCATCATCTGTATTTTCCTCGAAAAAGGCTAGTAAAACACGAGTATGACTAACATTGCAATAAAGTTTCACCGGACTCAGATCATGACAATCACTATAAGTGGAAAATATATTTATCGAAAGAACATCTAACTACATGAGTTCAGATTGTTGTTTCCGCTACAGGTTTCAAGTTTCAAATGTCATACAACATCCACGCATTTACAATTCACACATTATAAACAACGGCAGTGCTGGTGAAACCGCTGCACCCTTCTTTTTCTGTATCAACTCAGCATACACAGAATTCTCCAAGAAATACCCAAACACTTGGGGGACCAAACAAGGCTTCACAAACAATGTGGCCGCAATGACTTCAAACCAGGCTCAACGACTAATTTGCAGATAACTAGAACTCAAGGCTTCGATGAGAAGAGGTTGGGGTAGGAGAACGGATCGTCCTCCAACGATGTTGATCTCTGAGGCACATGAGATGGTGCATAACCCTCAAGGTCATTGGAAAAAGAGTCCTGATGATCAAATACCGGTTTCTGCTCAGTTTGATGATGACTTTCCTTTTGGCTATCATCACTGTGGCTCTCATAAACCCTAGTGTTCTTCTTTAGATCGGCAATGCACAGTTTCGCAAGGTTTGCAGCAGCACGTGCTGCCGATGCAGCTCGCTCTGCTGAATCAGCAGCTGTTTGGGCAGCTGAAACCACGCCATCCATATCAATATTTTCCCCGCTCTCTACAGGAGAGATCGAATGCACCTGTTCTGGATGCTTCGAGAACATGTTGAAATCTTTGGGTGTATGGGGAGCAGTCACTTCATCAGCTGACCTTGTGAAGAATTCTTGCTCTGTTGGCTTCACTGGAGGAGAATTTAAGGGAATCGAGTCACTTCTCTCCATAGAAGAAGCAGAAGCAAATGGTGGGGGAGAGACAAAAGGAACAAATTGCTTCTTTTCATCTGGCAAAGCTGGCATCCTTGGCTGAGCAAATTGTGGAGAAACTGGGGGTTCTGAACTTTTCAGATAATTATAGAACGCAGCATCAGCTGTTGGATTCTCTTCCAAGTCAGGTGGGTTTGAGAAATCATGAGCAGCCGACTGTGAGCTTTGCACATGTGGACCAATATCTGGGCTTGATTGAGTACCAGAAGCTGGACGAATTGCTGCTTTTGGGACTTCAGGCAAATCCAATGAGTCAAAGCCGCCATCAGATTGATAATCTTCACCAGGTTCGTCAGCGGCAGTTGCAGCTACTGGTTCCTCGTGTTTCTCCTTTGGAAGTGGCAGTGTTGAACCACTGAAGTAGGTTGGTCCATTCTAATGAAAGGAAACATG
The DNA here is from genome assembly GCF_002162155.2 of Triticum dicoccoides. Taxonomy (NCBI): domain Eukaryota; kingdom Viridiplantae; phylum Streptophyta; class Magnoliopsida; order Poales; family Poaceae; genus Triticum; species Triticum dicoccoides. Next base: position 768,530,017 of record NC_041385.1, read on the forward strand.
TTACAAGGTGAGATTCAAAATAATGAACCAACCATAGTTTATTGTATGTATACACTAACCAATAGATCTTCATGGGGTTTAAGATATTCTGTCTCTGTTTCTGATGGATCCCAGTCGATCTCATGCTCCTCAGCAATCTCCTTCAGCAGTTTCATCTTTATATCTACTGGAGGAGGACGGATTGAAAGTAGTTCAATTATCTGCATAGATATTGATTCGAATCGTGTCAGCATCAATCTAATGGTTAAGTAACATTAATAGATTACTTCTTATCATGGAAGTTGGCATATGACCTGACGGTTGACCCCACAATCCGGCATAAGTTCTGCAGCTGCAGCAACAAACTCTTTCCCATATTTAGTTGCAAACATCATTTGGACTTGCATCAGTTCAGGCAAATCTGAACACCTAGGAGCAGCAAAACAGATGCTGGATATTGCCTCTTTGAGATCTATAGGACATTCCCTGAAGCAGGAAAAGAAATTTAACAGGTTAGGACAACCAATTTAGCTGCAAGCCTATGAAAACTGTATAACCACCACATTTGAGAGGATACACTTCAAGAACAAATTGATTAAGGATATAAGAAGCATAATTTATTGCCGTGCATCCACCCAGGGAATTGTGTCTAGACAGATGGAGACCCAAAGAACTACACTGCACAAACAGCAGTATGCATATAAAACCAGGTCTTTCCTTCGGTTCGGAAAAGGTCAAATGGAGGCAACAATCAGATGCTTAGGGGCCACCGGATATGCATCGTCTCACTATTTACGGAAAAATAAAGATCTGACATAATCTGTTACAGAGACGAACTGACATTATGCATTTCATTACATGTTTGAAACAAAGCACATGGGCTTATTTTTGGAAGAGAGCCAGATTTAAGTTGAATAGTGATGGCATTCATCACATGCCACATCCATCATTCAACTGCAAAAGCAACTGAGCACTAACAACAGACTTGGGCAAACTCTGGGACTAGAGAGAGCTATAAGTTCAGTATGCCAATAAAAAAGAGTCATAATTTAGTCAAAAACATCATTTGGACTTGCATCAGTTCAGGCAAATCTGAACACCTAGGAGCAGCAAAACAGATGCTCGATATTGCCTCTTTGAGATCTATATAGGGCATTCCTTGAAGCAGGAAAGAAATTGAACAGGTTGGGACAACCAATTTAGCTGCAAGCCTATGAAAACCGTAGAACAACCACATTTGAGAGGATACACTTTCAACAACAAATTGATTAAGGACATATGAAGGATAATTTAGTGAGTGCCTCCACCCAGGTAACTCTGTCTAGACAGATGGAGACCCAAAGCATCGTCTCAGTATGTCAGAAAAATAAAGATCTGACATAGAGTAATCTACAAACGCTTAGCACATATGGCTACTGAATAAGAAGAGGACAGGACAGGTGACAAACTTTTGGGCCTCTATGATGGGCAGGCGAACGGCTACGAGCTCGCAGAAGAGCTCGAGGATCTCCTGCGCCGCCATCATGTTCTCCTCCCGGATGATGTGCTCCACCTGCGACCACAGAGAAGAAGCAATTAATCATCAATCCCCACCGCCCACCCCCAAAGTCCAAGAACCTAATCCCTCTACTGCTATTCCTTGGAATCTGTACCCTGATTCTGGCGGTGGCTTCCTGGCCGGCCTCGAGGAGCTTGGCGATGTCCCGGCGCATCTGGCGCAGCTGCAGCTCCCGGCGGTTCCGCAGCAGCTTTATCCGCGGGATGGACAGCTTGAGCAGCGTCTTGCTGCGTGTTTTCACCCCCCGCCAATCAGATCAGGAAACAGATCGAATGGAATCGAAATCAGAGCAGAAACCAGGGAAGAAAGCGTACCACTTGGCGGCGCGGAAGCCGCCGCCGCCGCCGGCGCCCTTGCCGAAGAAGGCTTCCAGCATCGACATGTGGGTAATCGAGTGGAGGACGCGACTCGGCGCGTGGCCGCGTGGGGGTTCGATCTAATCTAACTGGAGACGGCCAGAGCAAGGAGGAGGTGGAGACGATGGTGAGGGAGGGGCTGGGCTGTGCCGTCTGCCGTGTGCGCGTCGAGCCCTGCCTGGATCCACCTGCTCCACTGCCAGGAGAATCTCGACCGTCCGGCCGGACACGTGGACCAGCGATGGAGGTTGGGTGGCTTTGTTGTCTCGGACTTTGCTTCGCTCCAAAGAAAACTATGATTCCGTCTCAAGGAGCAGTAGTACTTTTCGGTGTGTTAATAAGATTATTATTAAGTTTCCCTAAAAAAAAGATTATTATTAAGTTTATTTATTAAATATAATCCGTTTGACCAAACAAATTTACGTTTATTCGGTCCACTTTTGATTACCAGAGCATCTATATCATAGCCAAGGCTTAAAAACATATAGGAGTAAACCGTTCGATAAATTTTAGTGAAGTATTTTTACTTCACTAAGTTTTAACCGGACCTAACTTATCACCTAAATTTGGCGGAGTAAATTTTTTTTTTGATCAAGTTTATTTCATTATCGACCACTGATATAAACTTCAATAGTTTTTAATTTTTTTAAACGACATCTTTGATACACCGGAGTACATAATTCATCAATTCTTTGCTAAGAGAATTGATAAAAAAACATAAGCAAAATTATGCACTTTAATAGAAATCCAACTTCCGTAACTGCTCCCACTAGTTGGATTACTATTTTCTCTATGTCTTTAGTTTCAACATTGTTGATTTTCTCCATTGGCTTCTTGAGCTTGCACACTTCTTTCTTGGTTTCCACACAATTCAACATTGTGTGGTCTCTAGTCTCTAATCTAGCATATAGTGAACGAATATCTATCAATCTTTTTGCTATAATAGATTGATGTATTCTTCTTCCCAATACCAAATCATCATGCACTCAATTTTGAGTAACTAATAAGTTATAAATCTCGACGAATCGGAAGAACAACCTTACAAAGAAGTATTCACCCCATCACTTTCACATTTTTCACACTTGAAGAAACAACCATCTGGGATGTTTTTGCATGCTCGACAATCCGCGCAACACTAGTCGTGGATAGTGGTCACACTTGATGACCGACAAACGGGAGCCTACGAGCTGCTAGGCTAGTGTCGAGCCCGGGCGATGGCCACTGGACGTGGCTGTCTCGGTGCTCCGTCGATGAGTGACATCCGAGCACCTAAAGGAGGAGGCCATACTGAGATGCGGTGCAGAGTAGTTGCGGTGGCTGCGCGATACAGTACCTGTCCAAAACGTGATCACTAGTGCAGAAAAAGCCTAGCTATGGCGTGGAATAAATGGCCTTGCTGGCGCGGACACCCCACGCACCAACATGGCGCCATTGTTAAAAAAATAGTGTTGGTCTTGGAGCCCACATCAGCAGTATTCTACATGTTCATGGCGTGTGACGTGGACAACGCCAACAGTAAGAGTATCTCACCATTGTCATGCCTTGTTGGCCGACGCCAGTAAATTGATTTTTTACTAATAAAAGAAATATTCTACCTCACAAACTAAATAATTCTACTTAAAGCAACTTCACAAACTAAATAATTCTACTTAAGTCAACTTCATAAACTAAATAATTCTACTCAAGTCAACTTCACAAACTAAATAGGTACTCATCAACTTAAGTTAAAGAACTGCATAAGTCAACTACATAAGTCTACTCTTGATCAAGGATTAACTACAGCTGGCGAATCTTCTTTCTATTGCTATCTCCATCTTTTTTGAAATGAGTTATGTTCATCTGAGCTCTTTCCTCTCTACCCTAATGAGTTTTCTCTCCTGCTTCAGCTTATTCCTTTTCTCGATCAGCTTATCCCTTTCGTCCCTTAGCTTATTAGTCTTCTTGAAGAAATCAACACTATCGTTCACCAGTTGATCCTTCTCCGCCTTCAGCGAGGCATTCACCTCTTGCAGGCTCTTGATGATATATTGATGAGCCTCTAATAGATCTTGGTTGAGCATCTCCACATGGTATACCTCCTCCTTGTTGCCTCCGGAATTGGCCATGACCTGATGCACTTTAATTTGTTAGACAAATAAATAATGTTGTGTCCTATAGCAAAGTATTTTGAAAGTATGTCAATAATACTACAGTACTTTGAGGACCAATTTAACTATGACAACAAATGACAATTAATTGAACTAGAGTGATGAATACAACTAAGAGAAAATATGAACTAGAGTATCAACATGTGTATCATCTAAAAATTATCTCTCTTTTGCAATTTAAGTCAAGTCACATGACATTTGTAGCTTTTGTATCATGGAAAATTATCTCTCGTTTGCAACAATGGCAAAAACACTTTCTAATGGAACATGTGAACTCAAGTTCATGCATAGAGCATGGCAAATATAGTTTATGAGGAATGTCAAATTATGTTATTTTTATAGCTACAATATACTCCCTCCGTCCCAAAATAATGGTCTCAAGCTTAGTACAACTTTGTACTAGAGCTAGTACAAAGTTAAGACACTTATTTTGGGACGGATGGAGTATGATATATGACAATTGAACAATATGACAACAATAAGATAACAATATGAAATGCAAATCAAACTCCAACTCATAACAACTCCAACTCCAACTCATAACAAATGCAGAAATGCAACTCCATATATACACATCCAAATTTGGCAGTTTCTACACATACAAATCATCTAGCATTGCCATACAAACACATTCAAATTTTTCAGTTTCTACACATACAAATTATCTACCACTGCCATCCAAACACATTCAATTTTGGCGGTTTCTACACATACAAATTATTTACACATTTGGTAAATTTTTGGCAATGCTTGGTACACTAGTTTGGCACACATGGTAATCACATACACATTAGGTAAAAATTTATCACTAGTGTGCCAACAATTATATATATACAGTTTTTTCCACATGTAGCCTTTAGAGCCAGTGGCATTTGCCTTAGTGCCTTCGGAGCACGATGACAATTGGGAGTAGTTCATTGGGGCGGTAGCGGGTAGTAGAATTCCCCTTTGGGATCTATGACCTCGTCGAGCAAAAATCCCGCTATTTCCTCTTGAAGTGCTCGTATGTGCTCCACTAGTAGGAGCGTCTCCCGCACCGACTCGAGCTATTAAGAAGGAGATCAATATGCATGTGTATTAATTATGTGACTAGATATCGATAATGATGTAAAAATTGTGAATAGTGTTCTGTCAAACGCGCGTACCCATAGCTGTCTATCAGTTTTGGTTCTTTCGGACGTCATCATGCGAATGTTCTCAAAAACGCAGTATGCACACGTATCAATCCCCTGCGCCTGCTTCAGGGCCTTTACGAGAATAGAATTTAATTAGATAATAATTAATCAAGCATGATAATTAATGCTATTGAAACTAGAATTAAAGAGATGCATGGTAGGTATAGCTAGATAGTACTACTTAATTAATTATACCTTGGGTCGAAACCAATGCAGCCTTTCTCTCCATTCGCCTGGAACCTCTTTGGAATTCCTGAACTTTGCCCAAGCCCTGCCCGCCGGCAAAGAAAATAAATAAACGAGTTATTAAATAGTTGATATCAGAAAATGACGAACTAAAGAGGCCGACATATAGTTAATAATGATTGAAATTACCTGTCGATTATCCCCTTCACGGTTGTGTACTCTCTCTTCTCTTTAAGTAGTGAGTCCAGTACTTTAACTGTTTCTTCGTCAACTTTAATGATTAACAAGATCCAATAGAAACTGCATGCACACACGTTTGCATGTCTTAATTAAGCGGGCATGTACATAACTCATCAACTACCCTAAACCCTATACACTTAATTATTAACATCTAGCTAGCTAGTAAGTAAAAACAGAATTGTAGTACAAGACAGTGTGACTCACGTGTAGTTGTAAGGAAGTAGTGTATGTTCATTGGTATTGAGACGCTTCAAGAACTCTAGCATGTTTTCTCTACCTCTGCTTGATACCATGGATATGTCCATGTTTCTTCATTAATGGTATTTGGGTCAATGAACCCAATGCCATAGCGTCCAGCTTTTTTCATTTCATACATCTTCATCCTGCATAATATACCACAGAAAAGAATATAGTAAGGATAATTACAAGTAATGATCGATCAATGAGCACTACAACTAGCTTGAGACTTGAATTACAGAAAGAAATCACTTATAGACAATATCAACCGACGATGAATTTGTCGAGTGCGTCTTGGTTGAATAACTGAAATAGTTCTGAATGCTCAATGGACAGAGCTAGCTTATTGAAGTAATACTCTTCCGTGACTTTCACCATGAGGCCCTCTCGATTGTTACTCTTGGTAATTTTCATGTACCAATCATGTAATTGATACATTCCCGTTGGGAGGTTCTTGACCTCCTCGGGCCTTACCAAAGGTTGGCCGCGGGCATATTTCCATTTTATGTCCTCCTCTTTAAGCTTAGGCATGGGCTCAATCTCGAGGAGTTGTCCAACAGTGATACCGAGCATTTCAGCATTCCGTCTATGCTCGTCTGTTATTACCAGCTGACCGACACTGGTACTCTCATGTGTTGGTACAACAAGCGGGGGGATCGATTGCGCCGCCTGTTCTCCTAGCTGGGGAACGGTTTTCCCGCATTTTTGGCCAGCTGCTTGGCTCGATCTCGAGTTTGACCCCTTTTGTCGTGCTCGATGTGCCTTCCTGATTTGGCGCTCATAGTCTGAGTCAACAGGCTTGGGAGCTGGTGGTCGCGCCATACGAATAAAGTGGTCAATCTTCTCCTCGGGCACTTTCTCCCTTGCCGGCGGTGCCGGTTTTGGTGCGAAATGTGCCTTCACTATGGCTTTATTTTTCTCCTTGGTCATGTCGTAAGGCCTCTGCGGAAGAGGCGCGAGGCTTTTTGGACCATAATGAAATCGCTTGCCTCCGCCTGTACCTCCTGTACTACCTCGACTTGTAGCACTACACACCATAGCTGCGGCGACTCTCTTCCGCGATTGCTGAGGCAGCGGAGACGGCTGACGCGGTGTCGGACTTGGAGGAGGAGTGGCACGCGTTGGTGGATTTGGAGGAGGAGGAGTGGCCTCACGCGTTGGCTGAGTTGAAGCAGGAGGAGTGGCCTCACGCGTTGGCTGAGTTGAAGCAGGAGGAGTGTCCTCACGCGTTGGCTGAGTTGAAGTCGGAGGAGTGGCCTCACGAGTTGGAGGAGCGTGAGTCGTCTGCTCCTCGTCACCTCCTGGAATTTCAAACTCTAGCTGACGCGGTGTCGGTGGCCTTCGAAAGATGATGCAATCCTTTCTCCATAGGATGATATGATGTATGGTCTCTCCCAGTGTGTGCTCCTCGTCACCTCCAGGAATGTCAAGCTGTAGCCCCGAATAATGGTCCACCAACCCATCAACCACGACACGAGCATAGCCAGCTAGAATCGTTCTACAATGGTAGGTTGCTTCGGGGGGATTTGTATAAGCAACGACATCTGCCGCCTTCACAGATATGTTCTTTATTTTGAAGTGTAGCTCACAGTTAGTGTTCTCCATGATGTCATCCACAGGGTATCTATCCAGCAGTGCTTCGCCCGGGGCGGAACCCACGCTGCTTCTCGGCATGGATGGGACGGTGCTATCCAATGTTGGATCATCCGCTAGTTGCGGCCGCTGTTGAGACCCCCTTTCCTAGCTAATTAAGAGAGTCGATCTGCTGTTGCTGCCTCTGCAATTTGAGTGCCAAGTCCGCGTGCGCTGATTCTAGGCCTTGAAGCCGTTCTGCTTCTTGCTTCCTCTGCTCGTCCTCCAGCTTCTTCTTCTCCTCCTCCATCTTCCTTCTCACACGGCTTCTGTAGTCGACGTTCCACTCAGAAAAGCCCTCATACCACGGAACAACACCCTTGCCTCGTGTTCTTCGCGGGTGTTCAGGATTTCCCAGGGCGCGCGTAAGCTCATCGTTCTCTTAGTTGGGCGTGAACACCCCCTTTCGAGCTTCTTCTATTGCTTCAACTAACTTATCATCGGCTCCTTTAAGACATGGCTTCTTTGAAACCTCGCCTGTCTTCGGGTCCAATGCCCCCCATGCGCATAGAACCAACTTCTGCACCCGGGGGGCAGCTCAATGTAACTGGAGTGACCTGTGCAACCAGCATCTCTTGTTCAGACTTATCCCACTTAGGCATTGCCACCGCGTAACCACCTGGCCCCAGCCTATGGAATTTCTCCTTTTTTGCGGCATTGGCCTTGTTTTTTCTGGACCGTTCCTTAGATAATTCTGATTCCTTGAATTTCACGAAATCGTCCGAGTGTTCTCTTTGGTTCTCCAGTGTTCCATTGAATTCCGGAGTCTTCTTTCCTGCTTTGACGTAGTCCTTCCATTTAGTTTTCTTGTGGTTATTGAATGCAATTGACATCTTCCTAAGAGCAGCGTCCTTGACCTTCTCCACATCTGCAGCTGTGAAATGATCTGGTAGGGTGAAATGTTCCATGAGATCTTCCCAAAGTGCTTTTTTTGCTTTGTCATTGACAAAAGTAAGATCTAGACGGGGCTTTGATGGCTTTCTCCATTCTTGAAGGGAGATCGTGAGTTTGTCCTTCACAAGAACTCCACACTGACGAACGAACTTGTTCGCAATGTTCTTAGGCGCTATTGGTTCACCATTAGTTTTGATGGCAGCGATGTTGTACTTTAAGCCCTGCTTCAACTTTTTTCCCGGGCCTCGCACTCTGCATGTAGAAGATTTGCTCGATCTGGAAGGCTGAAAAGAAGAAAGATCGATTCGTTAATATATCTTCAAATCATTTAAAACATGTGATGATCACCAGATGCCTGCTTATATAAATATACCTCGTCAGTCTCTAATTTATCAAGATCAACATTTTATTCGCCATCATAATCATTAATTTCGTCGCCATCATAATCATTCATTTCTTTGCCATCATAATCCATGACTTCATCAATTCGGTCGTCGCGGTCGAATATCATATCATCACCCTCCCCGGTATTGTTCAGATATTGGGAGCCGTCATCTTCTTCATTTCGATTATCTGGCGCGCGAGGGGAGCATATGATCTTGAACAGGGCCTCTTCTCCCTCTCTGCCGGTATTGTCCGCCATAGCTTTTATTTAACAAGACCAGAAGAAATATAAAACAATTTAGTATATATTCAAATTACAATATGCATGCATGCAATCAATAAGAGGAAATCCTGAATCATAGTACATAATGTGCATCGTCTCGAATAATATATAATCTCGAATATTATATATCGAATACATCACTAGCTAGCTAGCTAATAAAGATCGAATACTACAGAATAATCTAGGCCACTCGCGGTTCCTGAGGCACGGGCTATGGACACCCAAAGAGAAGGAACCATCACATGATCATAGCTCCGGTCATCTCCCCAAAGACCCTGCCAGGTATTGGAGAACCTGACGTCCATAGCAGCCATGTAGCGACGGACGTGCTCGTCCTCCTCCCTGACACGGCGACGCACCACCTGTAAGTGCATCTAGTGCCCCTTAGTGATTTTGGTGTATTGAAGACTTATAGGTTAACAGACTGATGCATTTGTGAGTGTACACAGGTCTATAAGTCTATGAAGAGTTTGATAATTACAGAGATTCGACCCCTAAAAATAAAGTTCTTCAACTGAAGACTTTGACTTTCTGAAGACTTTGAAAGTGAAGAAATTGGTGTGACCTTGAAGACTTGGAAATCATTTGAGGAACATGAAGCCTGAAGACTTTTGTTTTCGTAGTTTCATTTTTCTCTTTCTTGAGTCATAGGAAACACCGTACTGTTAGGGGGTCGAGGAAATACTAAGGAGAAATTTCCATGTGATGCTCAACTCAAAATCCTATACCTACCAATCCTTTCGAGTGAAGCCATTGGAAATCTCGCACAGTTCAACCATATTCTTCAGTGACAAAGACAAAGTTCTTCTAGTCTCTGAGGAATTTGTTCTGACTGAAGAGTTAGGAATTCGCCAGTGCGAATTGCCTACCAAGTGAGGAACATGATAGCCCAGAGGAATTCAAACCTCAAATATTCCGACCATTGCTGTGCTACGCGCCAGCTGTCCCAAAATATCTACCCACCTAACAGTCATATCAGACAAGGGCATTTATGTCTTATCATGTCGGGCTGCTCCCCGGCTATAAACAGCCCCCCCCTACAACCACTAGCTGGTTGGCTGCTCCGAGAGAAAATGACACTTGTCATTTGAGAGCAACCCATCCTCCGAGGACTTTGAGTGAAAATCATCAAGTGAGGAAATCCCAAACCCAAACCTACAAAACCCCAAGTGATTGAGCATCACTGAAGAGATTGATCCTGCGTGGATCCGACACTTGTTTCCTTTGAAGACTGTGCTTCTTTCAGACGGTTAGGCGTCAAGGTCTAGAGCATCCAAGAGGAATTGTGGATCACCGAGTGACCGAGTTTGTGAAGGTTCAGAAGTCACCTGAAGACTTACCACAAGTGATTGGGCGAGGTCTGTGTGACTTTAGCTCAAGGAGAATACAGTGATGACTGTGTGTCCGGGACTGGGTGTCCTCGAGTTTAAATACTCAGCCGCTCCAACCAGATGTACAACTGAGACAGCAGTTGGAACTGGTCTACCAAATCATTGTCTTCACCGAGCTAACTGGTTCTATCTCCTCAACTCTTTAATTTCCTCATGTATGTTGTTCTGTGTCTGTTCATATCTGTTTGAAGACTTTGACTGAATACTTTCTCAATTTCCTCAGTTCTAATTCTTCAGTCTAATCATCTTCTTCCTTGTGTTATCCTGTGTTTACGCTTTCTGTACTTTGTGCTTGTTTTCATTTCATCATGATGACTATGCGTGTGTTCTGTTATGTTCCCTTCTGAGTACTTATTCCGCTGCAAGTAGTTCTTCATTTAGGAATTTTCTCACCAGCAAATTCCTCAGTGAAGAATTCATAAAAATTGCCTATTCACCCCCTCTAGTCGATATAACGCACTTTCGATTGGTATCAGAGCAATGTACTCCCTTGTTCTGTGTGATTTTGGTTTAACCACCTAGAGTTCTAGTTATGTCGACCGCAGGTATGATCAAGGTCCCTGCTGGGTGTCCTACCTTCGATGGCACGGACTACCCCTACTGGAAGAATAAGATGCGAATGCATCTTGAAGCAATTGACAACGATCTCTGGTACGTTGTGGAAAATGGTGTTCCCTCAGTCACACCTTCTCTGAATGCTGCTGATGTGAAGAGATTCAAGCAACTCGATTCTCAAGCAAAGAATATCATATGTGGCCATCTGAGTAAAGGGCAGTATGGTAGAGTGAGTGCTTTGGAAACTGCTAAACTCATCTGGGATAGGCTCTCCAAAGTAAATGAAGGAGTCTCAACTCAACGTGACTCTCGTGTTGACGTTCTTCGCAATCTCTTCAACCGCTTCAAAAGACTCGACAATGAAAATGTTCAGCAAACCTTCGATCGCCTCACTGATATCTCAAATGAGCTTCAAGCACTTGGCGCCACTGACATCACCGACCATGAGGTGGTGAAGAAATTGCTGAGATCACTCGATTCTTCATTTGACACTCTGGCACTGATGATTCAAGAGCGTGGTGATTACAAGTCACTTGATCCCGCTGATATCCTGGAGAGGCTAAACACTCATGAGTTCTAGCTTGCTGAGAAGAGAGATCTCTATGGTCCGAGCTATGGCAAACCACGTGCTCTGAAGGCCAAGGCAGTCTCTGAGTTTGAGGAAGAAGACTCTACCAGCAGCCTTGGTGATCCTGAAGAACTGAGCCAGGAACTAGCACTGCTCGTGAAGAAATTTCGGAAGTTCTCAAGACATGGTCGCTTTGGAAAATCCTCAAGGAGCAACGATTCCTCATCCAGTGACTACAAGAAAAGGCTGTGCCACAAATGCAAGAAGCCTGGTCACTACATTCAAGATTGTCCTCAGTGGGACAAGGAATTAAAGAAGAAGAAATACAAGGATTACAGTTCTGATGATGCAAAGAAGAAGAAGAAATCTTCAAAGTCTTCATCATCAAAATCCTCAAAGTCTTCATCTCACAAGAAGAGCAGCTCCAAGAAGGCTCGGGCATTCATTGGCAAGGAAATGGATTCTAAGGCTGAATCTGAGGATCATGAGGAAGAGGAGGCATCCGAGGAGTCTGAGTCTGGTGTGGCAAGTCTAGCTCTTGCTACCGCATTTGTTAGCAAGTCTATCTTCAACACTGAAGAAAATGGGAACACCAACAATGCTGATGAAGGCAATGATGACTACGCTCCCACCTATTGCTTCATGGCAAAGGGTGCCAAGGTAACTAAATACCGATCCTCTGAATCAAGCGAGGATGAATCTGATGAAAATCTTAAGCCTAGCTACTCTAAACTTGCTAAGATTGCTGTGAAACAACAAAAGGCTATTGAAAAGCTTCAAAACATGCTTGACAAAAGTGATGATATGTTGGGTGATGAAATGGACCGCACTAAAGACTTAACTGAAAATCTTCAAAGACTTCAGTCTAAGTTTGACAACCTTCAAAGTTGTCATAACACTCTCTCATCTGATCATGAGAAGCTTTCCTATGAATTTCTTCAAAGAAAGCAAGATCTTGAGAAGCTAAGAGTGTGTTATGAAGATCTTCAAAAGGATCGCGATTCATTACTTGCTCAACAAATCAGCGCTACTCGGGAAGAATTTGTTCCTCCATGTCTTAAGTGCATTGAACGTGAATCTACTAATTCTTCACCTGAATGTTCAAATGCTTCAAATTCTTCACCTGTCTCTGCTATCACTAATTCCTCATCTGAGGACATTGCTAGTACTACTAATGATGCAGGGCTGAAGGAATTGTACACAACAGGCATGTATAAAAGCCTCAAAGGGCATCGGATTCTTTGTGATGTGCTCAAAAAGCAGATCCTCAACAGAAACCCTAGGAAAGAGGGTATTGTCTTTGAGAGGAAACTCAATGCTGATGGAACATATTGGAAGCATGAGCAGTACCCCAAAACCTCATGGGTTGCTGCAAAGGGACCTCCAGTTGATCCATCCAACTTATCTGGCTTTACATGTGAATCTCCTCATTCTTCTGATGAGTCATTTGACTCCAACTATAAACTGTTCAAAAATCAGAATGGTGAAGTATTTGCTAGATATATTGGCACTAACTGCAGGAAGGGTTCCCCTGTGAAGAAAATTTGGGTTCCCAAAAGTTACCTTGAAAGTCTTCAGGTGAATGTCCTCATGACACCACCTGTGAAGAATAGGAACCCCAGATCAAATTCTTCATATGGACCAAATTCTTCATATGGATCAAATTCCTCAAATGGATCAAAGTCCTCATATGATCGTCATTGTGTTAACCCTTCTGTTTCGCAGGGTAGAGCTAAGGGCTATGAATATGCGCATTATTCTTCGAATCATTATGTCCATAAGTCCTCGAAGAATTTCTCTGCTTATTCATATGCTTACCCTAACCCCTCTTATGTGAAACGAAGCGGACTAGATTCTATGCCACCTTTCTCATATGGTGCTCGCAGAGTGATGAATTCTTTGCCACCCCTTCAGATGTGGGTCGTGAAGAAAAAGAACTAATCTCTTATACAGGGCCAGGTCTCCAGATGTGCTCAAAACGTCTGAAGAATTTGCTGGAGACCTGAACAGTGCCTGAAAGGACGCAGGCTAATCATGAAGAAATGAATTTTCATTTATCACGTCCTCATAATGTTTTATCTGTGCTATTGCTTGATGAAAATGAACTGATGATATTGATGTCATATTCTTCACTGATGAAGTATATGAGTTCGTAAGTTGCACTAATTCATCTGCAGGATGATCAGCCCAAAGCAAACGAGTGGGTCCTCGATAGTGGAGGTACAAATCACATGACGGGTGACAAGAATCTATTGATGGATGCTCCTTTATCATCGTAACATCTGAAGCATATCATCTTCGCTGACAAAGGCAAAAGTCAGGTATTGGGCCTAGGTAAGGTTGCGATCTCAAAGGATCGACACATGGACAAAGTCATACTTGTCGAGTCCTTAGGATACAACCTCATGTCTGTCTCAATGCTTTGTGATCTTGATATGGTTGTTGTCTTTGGAAGATATCATTATGTTGTGATCATGGAAGCTGACCATTCCAAAGTCTTCGAAGGCTTTAGGAGAGGAGATCTGTATATTCTTGATTTCTCTACAGGACCACAACCAGCCGTGTGCTTACTTGCAAAAGCTTCAAAAGGCTGGCTATGGCATTGACGACTTGGTTATGCTGGCATGAGGAGTCTGCATATGCTTGCAAAGAAGAAGCATGTCATTGGCATTGAGAATGTCAAATTCCTCAAGGATCACTTATGCGGAGCTTGTGAAGCTAGAAAGATGACAAAGGCCAAGCATCCAGCGAAGACTGTCATGACTACCACTCGTCCATTTGAATTGCTTCACATGGATCTCTTTGGTTCTAATCATTATTCTGTTGTTTCAAATGATGCATCTCTATATGGCTTTGTTATTGTTGATGACTATTCTCGTTACACATGGGTATACATTGTCACTTACAAACATGAAGTGCAGGAAGTCTTCAAACGATTTTCCTCGAGGGCTTCAACCAACTTTGGTGTGAAGATCAAGCACATCAGAACTGACAATGGGACCGAGTTCAAGAATTCCGGTCTTGATGGCTATCTTGATGAACTTGGTATTACTCATGAGTTATCTGCTCCTTATACTCCTTAGCAAAATGGCGTCGTGGAGCGCAAGAACAGAACCCTCACTGAAATGGCTCGCACTATGCTTGATGAATACAAGACGCCTCGTCGCTTCTGGATTGAGGCAATTGATACTGCGTGTCACGTCATCAATAGGGTATATCTTCACAAATTCTTCAAGAAAACTGCTTATGAACTCCTCACTAACAAAAAGCCAAATGTGAGTTATTTCAAAGTCTTCGGTGCTAAATGTTGGATTAGAGATCCTCGTCACACATCTAAATTCTCACCGAAAGCACATGAAGGTTTTATGCTTGGTTATGGAAAGGACTCGCACACCTACAGAGTCTTCAACAACGTTCTTCACAAAGTTGTTGAAACTGTAGATGTGCGGTTCAATGAAACTAATGGCTCGCAAAGAGAGCACCTACCTTCTGTGATAGATGAACCAGCACCTGAAGATTCTATCAAGTTCAAGGCTACTGAGGATGTCATTCCTACCGAAGAATCTGCTGAAGAATTCATTCCTGATCGTGATGATTACCGAGCTGGCGCACCTGAAGAAAATGGTGCTGAAGAAAATGCTCCTGAAGGGAATGCTGATCAAATTCCTCGAAGACAACCCACTCATCCTCGAATTTCTAATGAAGTGCAAATTGAGAAGATCATAGATGACATTGAAGCACCAGGTCCACTCACTCGCTCAAAATCTTCACATTTATCTAACTTTTGTGGACACTTTGCTTTTGTCTCTATCGTAGAGCCCACTAAGGTAGATGAAGCATTTCTGGAGCCTGAGTGGATTCAGGCCATGCAAGAAGAATTACATTAGTTCGAGCTCAAGAATGTCTGGGAACTGGTTAAACGTCCAGATCCTCGCAAGCACAACATCATTGACACAAAGTGGATCTACCGCAACAAGCAAGATGAAAATGTCCTTGTGGTGAGGACACTACTAGAAAATAGGCTATAGATAATATAGACATTAATGGCGCATTATACATGCGGTGCGCCACTACTATATAGTAATGGCGCACCTATACATAGTGCGCCATTAATATCTAAAATAGTAATGGCGCACCGAGTAAAAAGTGCGCCATTACTATGTTTGACCAAGCTTTGACCCACTTCTGGACATAGTAGTGGCGCACTTTTCCCTGATGCGCCATTGCTATTTTTGATACTAATGGCGCACTTTTCCATGGGGTGCGCCATTGTGGTCTTGTAGGTAAGTGCCGCAGCCCAACCACCCACCATCTCTCTCCTCTCTCTCGCAAGGAACCCTATCCTCTTATCCCTCACCCCACGCACACACGTCTCTCGGCCTCGCCCCGGCCCCGATCCATGCCGCCTCCCAGTGCTCCCTCCTCTTCCTACGCGGTGGCCCTTGCCCTCCTCTCTCTTCAGTCCCCTTCGTGCCTCCTCGCGGCTGTCACAGCCAAGGAGCCCGAGCTCGGCGGCGACGGATCGGAAGGCAGCTTCAGTGCTGGATGTGGGAGTGGTGGAGCCGCCGTCGTCTCCACTCACCGAGAACCGGCCAGATCCGCCCCACGAGCTTTACAGGTGCCACCCCTTCCGCCACCAGCCACCTTCCCTGACGAGCAATCCAAGGAGCTCCGCCTCCCTCTTCTTCTCCCCCACCCCCACTAGCGACGAGGCGAGGTGAAAATTCCCCACCAACCGGAGCGCTTGCCTGCCGATGGAGGTCTCCGCCTACCGTCTCCCGCCTCGACGACACCGTCCCGCCGCGGCGGAGGGTCCCTGTGGCGGCTGCTCCCTTTGGCCCAGCCCGCCTGCCGAGCGGTCTCCGGCAAGGTGCTTCCCTCCTCCCCTATCTTGTGGGTTGCGGGGGATGTTGCGTGTAGGCTGGAAGCTTCACTCCCGGTTGCTGCTTCTGGAGGTAGCTGGGATGGAATTTTGGCGATTTGGTGCATTCTGTTGAGCTTCTACTCCCTAATATTTCCACTGATTTCTTAGTGGAATGGAAGGTGAAGAAGGTACGCGGCATGGACGGCGACCGAGGAGGCGGTGTACGAGCTGCGGCAGGCCGCGCTGGTGGAGGACCTATAGGGGCGGCGGGTGCGGGAGGCCGAGGCGGGCAGGCGTCGCCAATGGCGAGACGAGCAACTTGAGCAGGAGGGCGACGCCAAGCTCGGCTGGGGCCTCCTGGGCGATGCCTACGACCGCTGCGGCGAGGTCTATGCCGAGTACGCCGCCTTCTACCTCGGTGAGCCCATCACACCCCGTCCATCAATCACTACTCTGTAACTCTGCTGACAGTAGCTGAAGATCTCAACACATTCAGTCCAAAATTGCAAAGAGTAATTTAGTGTAGTATCAACTACTCCCACTACCTAAGTAGCAGCTCTTTTGCTCCAGAATCCTCACGAGAGGATGACTATTTAGTCAGGCAACCGGCCTGAAGCTACTGTAGATATCTGAATGTTTGGCTACTGCAAACGGAGTACTCTAACCATGAAATGTTTGCTGCTGTAGTACTCCAACCAGCCTAAAGCTACAAGAAGTCTTACCAACAACTGTAGTGCTCCAGCCTGAAGCTATTCTGTAGGCCTGAAGCTATAAAATTTTGTTTCCTTCGCAAAAACTTCAGTTTACAAAATTTTGCAAATTATGTAATTTTGCAGTACTGTATTGGTTGCAGTGTTTTTTTAGTAGCTTGTTAACTTGCTGATGCTCTCTTAATTCTGTTAATTCTATGCAGCTGCTCCACTAAAAATTCTTAGTGTATCTTATGCTTAGTGTTAATTCTTTGCAGCTACTCCACTGAAGTACTGCTTGAACTACTGCAGTATTGCTTCCAATACCGCGGTATTGGAGTATTGCTTCCAAATTCTAGAGTAGCAAGTGCAGCAGTAGTGTACTGCTCTTGTTTAGTAGTGTAGGAATTTAGTGTTCTTCTCTTCTCTATTCTCTTGTCTTCTCTTCTCTTCATGTTCAGTAGTGTACTGCTCTTGTTCAGTAGTGTACATTATCATGATCATACACTGAAACATTTCTTAACTGATTTACTCCCTACTGTTAGCATTGATGCTTTCTTCAAAATTATGAGAAATTAAGATGCATCATACACTTAAAACTTATTTACTCCCTACTGTCAATTGTTGTCTGTTTACTGTCAAAGCAAGAATTAGTTTCTTATGTTAATGAAGCATTACCAGCCATAGTTTTCTATATCTTAATTATATCTAAACATTTTTGCTTGAAAACTGAATGTACAATGTTTCTGTAGATAATTTGATCGAAAAGGGACGGCATGCTGAGGTGTACAAAGGACAACTTGCTGATGGATAGTTTGTGGCAGTGAAGAGGTTAACTGAAACCTTTTCAGTTAATTTAAATTAACTGATATTTTTCTACTCATTTTCCTGTTTAAGATGCATCATTAAGTAGCAGCAGGAGTAGTTTTGCCTGTATAAGATGCATCATTAAGTAGCAGCAGGAGTAGTTTTGCCTGTATAAGATGCATCATTAAGCAGCACGACTATTACTTTAATTTAAATTAATTGAAACATTTTCTGTTAATTAAGATGCATCATTAAGCAGCAGGAGTACTCATTTGTACTGTACTCATTTAGCTGGAGCATATCAGCAGTGTACTCAGAAGTATACTTGCATTGTCTTGATCTGTTTTGTAGCCAACTTTGTAAGAAGATGCTCAGAGACCCATGTAGAATGATGTTCATATTACTCCTGTAGACAAGCACTGATGTAGACATGAAGTAGTAATATAGACCCATGTACTCCTTGTATTCATGTGTACAGTAAGAAGCGGATAAATACCCTGATTATTTAGCTCTGTTAGATAAATACTCATCGAAAGTGGGCTCCTATCAAAATTCATTTCCATTATAATCTTACTCATACATATTCACACCATGTAATTTTGGAAATATATGCTCATATCTAGTTTTGCATAAAAAATGACAGTATTGACATGTTATAAATAGTTTGTTTGTCTTTCTATTTATTTTGTTACATTTTGCAGGGATAAAGTGATGAAAAAGAAGAAAAGATTACTAGAAGATTAGTTTTAGGATTTTCTTTTATTTCCTTGCAATTTTCCTTTTATTGGAAACTTGTAAAGACATTGTAATATTCTTACTAATAAAAATTATGATTCTATTTCATTTTTTGTTTTTAAATTATTTTTCCTTATAGGTTGTTTTCTGTAAATTTAGATTTTTTTGTTTTCCAAATACATTACTAGTGGCGCATTTAAGCCCTTATTAGTGGCGCACCTTCCTTTATTACTAGTGGCGCACCTATAAGGTTATTAGTGGCGCACCTGGAGGGAATACCCGTGGAGCACCGAATGGTATACTAATGGCGCACCACATGGTGCGCCATTAGTATATAATACTAGTGGCGTGGTACTAGTGGCGCACCAATAGTGCGCCATTAGTAGGCAAAACTAGTGCGCCACTAGTAGGCCTTTTCCTAGTAGTGGGAATAAGGCACGACTTGTAGCTCAAGGCTACACACAGGTTGAAGGAATTGATTTCGATGAAACTTTTGCACATGTTGCTAGACTTGAGGCTATTCACATATTACTTGCTTACGCTAACCATCATGATATTATCTTACAACAAATGGATGTGAAAAGTGCATTCCTCAATGGTAAGATTGAGGAAGAAGTATATGTTGCTCAGCCCCTAGGTTTTGAAGATCCAAAGAACCCCGACAAAGTCTTCAGACTCAACAAGGCCCTGTATGGCCTCAAGCAAGCCCCTTGGGTGTGGTACGATACTTTGAAGGAATTCTTCATGAAGAATGGCTTCAAACCCGGTTCACTCAACCCAACTTTTTTCACTAAATCTTATGATGGTGAACTGTTTGTGTGTCAAATATATGTTGATGATATTATCTTTGGCTGTACTGATCAACATTATAGTGATGAATTTGCCTATATGATGAGTGAAGAATATCAAATGTCTATGATGGGAGAATTGAAATTCTTTTTAGGGCTTCAAATTCGTCAACAGCGCAATGGTATATTCATATCGCAGGAGAAATACCTCAAAGAAGTATTGAGGAAATTCGGCATGCAAGATTGCAAAGGGGTCAAAATTCCAATGCCCAAAAATGGCCATCTATGCACTGATGAAACTGGTCAAGACTTTGATCAAAAGGTATACCGCTCCATGATTGGTTCTTTATTGTACCTATGTGCATCTAGGCCAGATATTATGCTTAGTGTTTGCATGTGTGCCCGATTTCAAGCTACACCGAAGGAATCACACCATAAGGCTGTGAAGCATACTCTACGATATCTAGCTCACACACCAACACTTGGATTATGGTATCCCAAGGGCTCTTCATTTGATCTCGTTGGATATTCAGACTCTGACTATGCTAGCGATCGCGTGAACCGCAAGTCAACGTCAGGCACTTGCCATTTCCTCGGACGATCTTTGGTCTGTTGGTCCTCGAAGAAACAGAACTGCGTATCTCTCTCCACTGCAGAAGCTGAGTACATTGCTGCTGGATCATGCTGTGCTCAATTATTATGGATGAAGCAAACTCTCAAGGACTATGGCATCAACGTGAAGAATGTGCCTCTCTACTGCGACAATGAGAGTGCAATCAAGATTTCTCGCAACCCAGTTCAGCACTCGAAGACAAAGCACATCCAGATTCGTCATCATTTTCTTCGCAATCATGTGTTGAAGGGCGATATCTCCATCTTCCATGCAAGAACTGAAGATCAGCTGGCCGATATTTTCACTAAGCCCTTGGATGAGAAGAGATTTAGCAAGTTGCGGTGTGAGCTAAATATCCTAGAATCTTTGAATGTTCTCTGAAATAGGACACTCATCCTAACACTTATGCTGACTTGATGACTTAGATGCACAACACACGAAGTAACGTTTTTCTTCAATCAATGAAGACTAACCCTCTAAGTGTGAAGAAATTAATGAAGAAATTGATTCTTAGAGCCCTACGACAATTGTACGCGGTGTCTGAAATCAGCTTTCTTATATGGTGGGTTACGCCACCACCCAAAGTTGAAAATCTTTAATTTGAGTTTTTCTTCGTTTTTGAAATTCCTCAGTTTTTCAAATTCTTCAACTTGAAATGTCTTTACTATTTCCGTTGTTTGTCTTCAGTTGAATATATATATATATATATATATATATATATATATATATATATATATATATATATACGTATGAGTTTATGTCCTCTACAGCATTCACTTATTGCTAATTCTTCAAGTTGACTTTTTCCGCTAAGTGAATGTGATCGGACCCTTTCCCCCTCTATGCTGAACTCAATCCAATCTTTTCACAAATTCTTCATGTGCGTTCTGATTTGAAACTCGTTCAAAATCTTCACTCTGTCCTTGACAGCTGAAGAAATTGAGAACGGTAACTTAAAACTTATATTATCTAAATTTTCGGCTTTGCCGCTCAAACCGTTCCGCTTCTCACGACAAATACTTATCTATTCACCCACGATCCTACACGATTGCCACCTCACAGTACGTGGGTGACACATGTCAGGTGAATGAGAAAAGCCAGGGGCACGTTCGTCCGAAATCCTCGGGCACACAGTTTTTCACTGCTGCTATAAATACCTCTGTCTTCTCCTCACTTCACTTTTACTCCGCTCGACCTCTCTCTCCCTCTCGAGCTTCCCAAACCCTAGCGCCGCCGCTACTTCATCGTCTCCGGTGAGGAAGAGCTTCACTGCCTCGACCACGTCGCCGTCGTACTCGCGCCGGTTGCGGATCTCTTCACTCCGCCGCCGCCATAGCTGTCTTCCTTTGCCGAGTTAGGGCGTGGAAGATCTGAACGGACGAACTTCACTTCAACATTCTCAGTTCGTCGTGTTCTTCACTTCGGGTAATTAAAAGTTACATTTATTGCCCGCTCTGATTCATGTGTTTTCCTAAAAATCTTCAAAGGTGTTTATTCTTCAAATCTTCACACACTAAAACACCTCACATGTTATCTGTTCTTGATTCGTTTCTCTAAGCAATGATTTTCTTCAAGATTCCTCAATTGTGTGGATTTCCAAATCTGTACAACTCTGGAACCTATGATAAAGAACGCTTAGTGAAATTCTTCAAGACTCATCGGTCAAATTCCTCAAACCTATTCTCTTTTTAAAAGATCTTCTGAGAACGCATATGACCTCTCCACATTCCTTGCAACTATACTCTGTTCACGGGTACAAATGTCCGCTGCTGAATCACTAGGTTCTCATCAACTTAACTCATCTGCAGCATTCCTCGAAGAAAAGTTGCATACATCTTTAGAAACTTCAGTTGTTAATCATCAGCTGAAGAAAATGGCTGACGGCAAGAAGCCACAGAAGGGAGGAAAAAGGCCTGAGGTCAACACAGCGTTTGAAATCCCTGAAGATATCTATGTTGGATATTGCACTCTAGATGAGGCCAAGTTTGGCAAGGAGGACAAGAATCAGCACAAAGTGCGCATACAATGAATTGAGAGGAGATGGGCACGAGAATGGAGGGAGTACAGATATGTTACTCCCAAGTACATGAAGAAATTCGCACTCAATCCTCCATGCTCAAGACCTCCATTGAGGCCTGGCCAACTGGCGGATCCCACCAGCTTCAAGCGCGGTGAGGACTATGCTGCTGAATGGGCTAGGCGCCAGGCCAAACTAGCCAAGCAAGCAAAAGAGGCAGTGAGGAAATTGAATGAAGATTCTGCTACTACTGCTAACGCTGCTGAGGCCTCTGGCAGTAAGCCCAGAAAGGCTATGCCAAAGAAGCCTGCCCACAAGTCCAGTGCTTCTCCTTCAATGCCCTCACGGCCAAGCTCCTCAGCAATGCCCCCACGGCCAGCATCTTCAAAGCCCTCACGGCCAATTCCTCAGTCTGCTCCTCCTCCTCTGACAAAGTCTTCGGCTGCTCCGACAAAATCTTCGGCACCTGTGCATATTGCCACGTGCCAAAGGACTCAAGGCTTCTCTATTGCCTCAGGAGATGATGATGCGGATGATGAAGAACTTGCTGAAATCATCAGAGACAGGCAAGCCAGGGCCGCTAGACCCAAAGGCAGCAATGTGCCACTACTTCTGGATCCCAAGCCGATCCTCGATTTCATTGACTTATGGCACAAGGACCCCGCTACACCTTTGCCGGAGATGAACCTCACTCCTGGTCAAAGTCATGTTCTCACTCACTTCATTGAGGAAGAAAAGTGGAAATATGCAGAAGGACGAAGGCTGAAAAAAGCGCAATACAAGAAACAGCGCTACCTCAAGGACAATGTCCTCACTCTCACTACTGATCAGCTCCTTGCCTTGCAAGAGGAAATCAAGCAACTGAGTGATGATTTCAATCGATACCATGCTGATTGGAAGGGAGCAAAGGTTCGATTCGTCAATTTGATGAAGACTTTCTTTTCAACTGCCTCTGCACCGGTGCATGTTGAAATTCCTCAGGCTGAAGAATCTACCCAGCCCACTGAAGAACATGCCAGCACCGCTGATGTCAGTATGGCTGCTGAAGAAAATGAGAGTACCAGGGCTGATGACTCCATTCCAGCCGCTGATGATATTGCCACGACATCCACTAATGATGCGCCTGAAGAAAGTGAACAAATCAGGGCAACTACAACAGTTGCGCCTGAAGAAAATGCACCTCCTGCGCCTACACCAACTCCGATCCTTCCATCTGCATCTGATGTGAAGAAGACCAAGGCTGCAGAGCATGCAGCGATGAAGAAAAGGAAGGCATCATCTTCATCAAATTCTTCAGCTCCGAAGAAGACGAAGACTCTGATCAGTTCAATTGACAATCCAATTGATGTCGTTCCCATCTCATCAATGCCGTCAAAGGATCTTGTTCCTTTTGGTGAAGAATATGAGATTCCCGAGGAATCTGATGAAGAAACTCCATCTGCTGCTTCAACAGAGCAGTTAGACAAAGAAATTGAAGTGGATGAGATCCATTCAACCCCAGTCATTTCCTCACATGTGCCTCAGTTTACTGCTGAAGAGGCATGTGTTGAAGAAATTGAAGATGAGGATGTGGACATCGGATGTACCACACCAGTGCTCAGTGATGACTTTTGGGAAAGTCAGCACCCCAATTCTCCACTGTTCACTCCTCTCCAAGCTGTTCCTCAGTCCCCAGTCGCTACAGAAGTACAAGTGGAATATGATGAACATCGTGCAACCCCGTCCGTCCATGAGGAAATTCCAGCCACTAGCGCTGATGAAAATGTGAATGAAGAACAGATGCCTCAGGATGCAACTGCAGAAGAAACTGAACAACATGAGGAACCTGAGATTGCTATTCCTGAGGTGATATTGCAAATCACAGACACTCCTCAGCCCAAGGCAAAGAATCCCTTCTCCAAGAAGCCAAAATTCAAGGCTGATGATTTCTTCGGCGAGCACGTATTCTTCACTGAATTCAACCCGTATGATAATGCTCGTCTTAGAAGGAAGAGTTTCTGGACTACCAGCCAGGCAAACTACTATTCCTCAGTTCTATTTGACAAGGACAAAGTCTTCGATCATGAGCACATTCCTCACGTGGACATGGAATCTATGCCTTGCTTCACGCCGGTTCTCAGTATGCTTCACGATGCAGGCTTGCTGAATTTCTGCACTGACATCATTGATTGGAATGAAGAGCTTATTCTTCAGTTCTACGCAACTTTGCATATCACAGGCGATGCTGCTGACGTCAACTCATGGGTGTTGGACTGGATGACTGAAAACACTCATTACAAGGCACCAGCCTCTGAATTGCTTTGTGCCTTGCCAATAAGTCCTCCACCAGAAGGCGCTCGCTGTCTGTATGATGAACCTGAACTTACTGATCATTATATGCAAGTGCTCATGAAGCCGCTGAAGCCTGGACAAGCTCAAAGGACTAGATTCCTCGTGAAGGATTTGCTCTATGAGCCCAGAACCATATACTGCATTCTGACGAAGACTATCAGCCCAATCAAAGGACGTGATTTTTCAGATGAAGAAATTGTGGGATGATGAAGAATATGCTCTTCAACATCATGCATGGTATTCCTATCAATTACCATGATTTCTTCATGAGGACTCTTGCAAACGTTGCACTTTCTCCATTTGAGTTGAAGCCTTACGCGCCGTGGATCATGAGATTCCTCAGAACAAGGTCTTCACTCAACTACAAGGCTGATTTTCAGAATCACCTCAGCTACTTGCCCTCAATTGAAGTCCTCAAGCGGACAATTTCCTCATCTGATGAGAAGGGCAAGTCACCAGCTATGACCGATGAAGGCACTCGTCCATTGGATGGTCAGTTTCGCAAAGCTGCATCCTACTCCACCAACGATGACTCTGCCACACATGATTCTGCTGCAAATGCTCCAAAGTCAAGTCCTCAAGCTACTACTCCACGTGTGATGACTGATCGTGAACTGCTCATAAGTCTTCACCAGAAGGTCGATCGGAATCACAAATGGGTTAAGCGTCAGTTTGGCTCTATTCTTCACAACATGACCTCTACACACAATGAAGTGAAGAAAAACCACTACTACCTCCATGAAGTGTTTGATCGCACCTGGGCTATTTTGTCACATCTATATGGTGAAGAAGATCTGATGCAAATGGGCTTCAAGGAAGACTTTGACTGGTCTGCACCTCCTCCGAGGAAATTCAAGAAGGTCAAGGTTCCTTCCTTGGTGGCCAGCTCATATTCTTCATCACGCGCCATAGACGAGCATGAAGATTTGGACGACACTGCAGCAGGCCCTACAATGACTCAAGACCCTGACAACGCTGGCGCTCCTCCATCATCATGATATTCTTCAGGGGCGTTGGTCCTCAGTTTCAACCCTTTTGGTCATTCAATGACAAAGGGGGAGAAATTTGAGTTAGTCTTCAAGCGGGTCTATATATGGGCTTTTTTTGCTAAGTTACAACTCTCATTCTTCTGATGACTTTGCTGGATCGAGTTGTAATCTTAAACTCTATGGTGGCTTGATACTTTTGCGGTGTTCTTCTGCATGCTTATTCCTCATTAATGTTAATGCACGCATGCTGAATCACATCAGTCACCATATTTCATCATGCATTTCAAATTCCTCATATTATATGTCAAATGCGTGTATGAATTACAAGATATAGGGGGAGATCTCCATGATTATACTCTTCAAGTGTGCATTGCTTCAAAAGCAAATACCTCACGATGCACATCTTCAGGGGGAGTTCTTCTATATCTTGGAATGAAATTCCTTAATATCAGTATTTACACTTCACATGTTTATCCCCGTTGAAAACTTAACCTATATTGTCATCAATCACCAAAAGGGGGAGATTGTAAGTGCATCTAGTGCCCCTTAGTGATTTTGGTGTATTGAAGACTTATAGGTTAAGAGACTGATGTGTTTGTGAGTGTACACAGGTCTATAAGTCTATGAGGAGTTTGATAATTACAGAGAAAGTCGACCCCTAAAAATGAAGTTCTTCAACTGAAGACTTTGACTTTCTGAAGACTTTGAAAGTGAAGAAATTGGTGTGACCTTGAAGACTTGGAAATCATTCGAGTTACAGGAAGCGTGAAGATTTTTGTTTTCGTAGTTTCATTTTTCTCTTTCTTGAGTCATAGGAAACACCGTACTATTAAAGGGGGTCGAGGAAATACTAAGGAGAAATTTCCATGTGATGCTCAACTCAAAATCCTACACCTACCAATCCTTTCGAGTGAAGCCATTGGAAATCTCGCACAGTTCAGCCATATTCTTCAGTGACAGAGACAAAGTTCTTCTAGTCTCTAAGGAATTTGTTCTGACTGAAGAGTTAGGAATTTGCCAGTGCGAATTGCCTACCAAGTGAGGAACATGATAGCCCTGAGGAATTAGAACCTCAAATATTCCGACCGTTGCTGTGCTACGCGCCAGCTGTCCCAAAATATCTACCCACCTAACGGTCATATCAGACAAGGGCATTTATGTCTTATCATGTCGGGCTGCTCCCCGTCTATAAATAGCCGCCCCCTACAACCACTAGCTGGTTGGCTGCTCCGAGAGAAACTGAGACTTGTCATTTGAGAGCAACCCATCCTTCGAGGACTTTGAGTGAAAATCATCAAGTGAGGAAATCCCAAACCAAAACCTACAAGACCCCAAGTGATTGAGCATCATTGAAGATATTGATCCTGCATGGATCCGATGCTTGTTTCTAGACGGTTAGGCGTCAAGGTCTAGACCATCCAAGAGGAATTGTGGATCACCGAGTGACCGAGTTTGTGAAGGTTCGGAAGTCACTTGAAGACTTACCACGAGTGATTGGGCGAGGTGTGTGTGACTTTAGCTCAAGGAGAATACGGTGAGGACTGTGTGTCTGGGACTGGGTGTCCTCGAGTTTAAATACTCAGCCGCTCCAACCAGATGTACAACTGAGACAGCAGTTGGAACTGGTCTACCAAATCATTGTCTTCATCGAGCTAACTAGTTCTATCTCCTCAACTCTTTCATTTCCTCATGTATGTTGTTCTGTGTCTGTTCATATCTGTTTGAAGACTTTGACTGAAGACTTTCTCAATTTCTTCAGTTCTAATTCTTCAGTCTAATCGTCTTCTTCCTTGTGTTATCCTGTGTTTACGCTTTCTGTACTCTGTGCTTGTCTTTATTTCATCATGATGACTATGCGTGTGTTCTGTTATGTTCCCTTCTGAGTACTTATTCCGCTGCAAGTAGTTCTTCATTTAGGAATTTTCTCACCAGCAAATTCCTCAGTGAAGAATTCATAAATATCGCCTATTCACCCCCCCTCTAGTCGATATAACGCACTTTCACCACCTCCGGCGGGGCCGGCTCCCTCCGCACCGAAAGTGGCCCACGGGAACGCCACCCAAGGAACTCAGGGTCGACGATGGGACCCGGGTTCCTCACCAAGCGGCGAGCCCCTGAAGGTAGCACCTCCCAGTGTGAGCCCGGCGAAGCCCAGTCCCGGACATGGGTCCTCTGAAGCAGGACGTCGTCGTGAACAGGTCGACGGCGAGGATGCGGGTCGGGCATCGTCGAGAACAAATACTATACGCCGCGAAAGTAACATTTTTTAAATGATTGGATTGTGATTTCTTGTATGCAAATTCTAAATTTGTATATCTAAAATTATAAGAAACTAAAAACTAGCTTTTCTATAACAATTTGAAATTAATCTAATTCATCTAGCTGAAACTAACATTTCTAAAATTTCTGACATTTCTATAACATTTCTAACATTTCTATATAATATTTGACATTAATCTAATCTAATTAATTAATTCATCTAAAACTTTGTATGAAAAACAGAAAAATAGAAAAAACTAAAATCTAAAAATAGAAAAATCGTGTGTGTGTGTGCGCGCGCGCACGCATGTAATGTGAGTGCGCGTGTGTAGTGTGTGTGTGTGTGCGCACGCGGCTGGGGAGGGGCTCACAGCGCGCGCGGGCGAGGTCGAGGCAACAACGACGACGAGGTCCAGGCGACGGCGAGGCGATGTAGATCCAAGGCGACGGCGACGGCGAGGCGAGGGGCCGGACGGCGATGGCACGGGACGGGGCGACGGCCTGACGGGGACGGCGACAACGGCGACAGCAACGGCGTGGGGCGGGGGCGGCGGCGCGGGGAAGGGGAGAAGAAGCAGAGGGAGAACTGACGAATTTTTTTGAAGTGTTTTTTTATATAGAACCTACCTTTAGTACCGGTTGGAGCCACTAACCGGTACTAAAGGCCCCCCTTTAGTACCGGATGTAGCCATGACCCGGTACTAAAGGGGGTGCGCTGGCTCCAGGCGGTGCGCAAGTTTAGTCCTACCTCCCTAGTCGAGGAGCACCGAGGCCAGTTTATAAGCCCCGGCGCGGGCACTGCATTGAGCTCCTCTCCAATGCAGGCCTTCTGGGCCTACCTCTTCTACTCTGCCCTTTTGGGCCTACTGGGCTAGCGGGCCTGCATCCTGGCCCAACTACGAGTTGGGTTTCTAGTCGTATGCAGGCCGTTGTGGCCCAGTAGGTGGGCTTTTTTTATTTAGTTTTTGTCTCAACAAAAATTTTGTTTCTTTTCTTTTCTACTTTATTTATTTTAATTTATTTATTTTTGAATATTTTTCTTTAGGTACAAAAAATTACAAATTTTCTGTTAGTGCGAGTAGTTTCCAAATTTGAATAGTTTAAATTTTTTTAATTTAGTTTTTGTCTCAACAAAAATTTAGTTTTTTTTCTTTTCTACTTTATTTATTTTCATTTATTTATTTCTGAATATTTTTTCTATAGTTACAAAAAATTACGAACTTTCTGTTAGTGCCAGTACTTTTCAAATTCGAATAGTTTAAATTTGAATTATTTGACAAACTAATTTGTAGACGAAGTGCATCCAGTTTTTGCACATAAAATTTCTTCGCGTTTCAAATACCAAAACACAGAAGTACCCTAACTATTATAAAGAATCCCTCCGGTTTGTTCGAAGCGGCACTTTCCAGATATATAAGTCTGGAAAGTCACTACAGAAGAAAGTGATGACGGTGAAGCCTATCACATGGCAGTATGGGATCTTTGGGTGTGAAACTTTTTTCTTTGCATGTGTCCCTTTGCGCCGTAACCATGGACAATCTTCATCATTTAACTGGATGCTTGGATCAATATTCATTTTGAATGGTGCATTTTCATCAAACTTTTCATAATCTTCTGACATGTCTGTCTTGTCATCCACTCCCACGATGTTTCTTTTCCCTGAAAGAACTGTGTGACTCTTTGGCTCATCGTATGATCTATTCGCTTCCTTATCTTTTCTTTTTCTCGGCCTGCTAGACATGTCTTTCACATAGAAAACCTGCACCACATCATTGGCTAGGACGAATGGTTCGTCTGCATACGCAAGATTGTTGAGATCCACTGTTGTCATTCCGTACTGCGGGTCTTCCGTTACCCCGCCTCGTGTCATATTGACCCATTTGCATCGAAACAAAGGGACCTTCAAACCACCTCCATAGTTAAGTTCCCATATGTCCTCTATGTAACCATAATATGTTTCCTTTCCCGTGTTGGTTGTTGCATCAAAGTGGACACCATTGTTTTGGTTGGTGCTCTTCTTATCTTGGGCGATCGTGTTAAATGTATTCCCATTTATCTTGTACCCTTTGAAAGTCATTATATTCAAAGATGGTAACTGGGATAACAAGTACAGGTCATCTTCAATATCGCCATCGTGCATGGCACTTGTCTGCAACCAACCGACGAAAGTCCTGGTTTGTTCATGTGTAATCCAGTCGTCAGACTGCTCCGGGTATTTGGAGTGTAGAAAATTCGTGTGTTCCTCCATATACGGAGCCACCAAGGAGGCTGTAGAACTGTGTAGTGTGCTTCAGTGAGAGAATGCCCATTCATACATATTATTTGATCCCCTCCTAGCATGCCTTTTCCATCCGGTCTGCCCTTATGCCGCGATTCAGGAACACCAATCGGCTTAAGGTCAGGAATAAAGTCAATACAAAACTCAATGACCTCCTCATTTTCATGGCCCATTCGAGATGCTTCCTTCTGGCCTAGCACGGTTATGAACATATTTCTTCAAGACTCCCATAAACCTCTCAAAGGGGAACATATTGTGTAGAAATACAGGACCCAAAACGTTAATCTCTTCGCGAAGGTGAACTAGGACGTGCGTCATGATGTTGAAGAAGGATGGTGGAAACACGAACTCGAAACTGACAAGACATTCCACCAAATCATTCTGTAACCTTGGTATGATTTTTGGATCGATTACCTTCTGAGAGATTGCACTTAGGAATGCACATAGCTTCACAATGGCTAATCGAACGTTTTCCGGTAGAAGCCCCCTCAATGCAACCAGAAGCAGTTGCGTCATAATCACATGGCAGTCATGAGACTTTAGGTTCTGGAACTTTTTCTCTGCCATATTTATTATTCCCTTTATATTCGACGAGAAGCCAGACGGTACCTTCATACTGAGCAGGCATTCAAAGAAGATTTTCTTCTCTTCTTTGGTAAGAGCGTAGATGGCCTGACCCTGATGTATGCCGTCTTTTCCGTTCATACGTTGCTGGTCCTCCATGCCTCCGGTGTATCTTTTGTCTTCCCATACACGCCCAAGAAACCAAGCAGGGTCACGCAAAGATTCTTTGTCATGTGCATCACGTCGATTGCGGAGACCTCTAGGTCTTTCCAATAGGGCAGGTCCCAAAATATAGATTTCTTCTTCCACATGGGTGCGCATCCGTAAGCGTCCTTTGGAACAGGTTGTCCGCCAGGACCCTTTTCAAAGATTACCTTCAAATCCTTGACCATATCATGTACATCAACACCAGTACGGTGGCGAGGCTTCGTCCGGTGATCCACCTCACCTTTGAAATGCTTGCCTTTGTTTCTTACGGGATGCCTGCTCAGAAGAAACCGACGATGTCCCAGGTACACATTCTTCCTACAACTATCCAAATATATACTGTCGGTATCATCCAAACAGTGCGTGCATCCACGGTATCCCTTGTTTGTTTGTCCTGAAAGGTTACTGAGAGCAGGCCAATCATTGATGGTCACGAACAAGAACGCCTTTATGTCAAATTCTTCCCGTTTTTGCTCTTCCCTCGCATGTACACCTTTTCCATTCCACAGCTGTAATAGTTCTTCAACTAATGGCCTTAGGTACACATCAATGTCGTTGTCGGGTTGCTTAGGGCCTTGGATGAGCACTGACATCATAATGAACTTCCGCTTCATGCACAACCAAGGAGGAAGGTTATACAAACATAGAGTCACAGGCCACGTGCTATGGTTGCTGCTCTGTTCCCCAAAAGGATTAATGCCATCTGCGCATAGACCAAAGCATACGTTCCTTGGGTCACCTGCAAACTCTTCCCTGTACTTTCTCTCGATTTTTCTCCACTGCGACCCGTCAGCGGGTACTCTCAACTTTCCGTCTTTCTTACGGTCTTCTCCGTGCCATCGCATCGCCTTGGCATGCTCTTTGTTTTGGAACAAACATTTCAACCATGGTATTATAGGGGCATACCACATCACCTTCGCAGGAATCTTCTTCCTGGGGCACTCGCCCTCGACATCACTAGGGTCATCATGGCTGATCTTATAACGCAATGCACCACATACCGGGCACGCGTTCAAATCCTCGTACTCACTGCGGTAGAGGATGCAGTCATTAGGACATGCATGTATCTTCTGCACCTGTAAACCTAGAGGGTAGACAACCTTCTTCGCTTCGTACGTACTCTCGGGCAATTCATTGTCCTTTGGAAGCATATTCTTTATCATTACCAGCAACTTTCCAAATCCCTCAGATACACCATTCTCTGACTTTCATTGCAGCAATTCCAGTGTAGTGCCCAGCTTTTTCTTGTCACCTTCGCAATTCGGGTAGAACAATTTCTTGTGATCCTCTAACATGTGCTGCAACTGCTTCTTCTTCTTTTCACTTGCGCAGTTTCTCTTTGCATCGTCAATGGCCCGACCTAGATCATCAGGGGGCTCATCTGAAGCCTCTTCTTCAGCTTCTTCCCGCGTGGCCGGCTCAGCTTCTTCCCCCATTGTTGTATCATCGTATTCAGGGAATCCATGGTCAGGATAGCTATCGTCATCCTCTTCTCTTCATTGTCTTCCATCATAACCCCTCTTTCTCCGTGCTTGGTTCAAACATTATAGTGGGGCATGAAACCGAACTCAAACATGTGGACGTGAATGGTTCTTGAGTTAGAGTAATTGTGACCATTCTTACATCCAGCACATGGACAAGGCATAAAACCATCCACCCGCTTGTTTTCCTGAGCCGCAATCAGAAAAGTATGCACTGTTGGGTTTTGTAGTAATTTCAAAAATTTTCCTACGCGCACACAGGATCATGTGATGCATAGCAACGAGAGGAGAGTGTTGTCTACGTACCCAACGCAGACCGACTGCGGAAGCAATGACACGACGTAGAGGAAGTAGTCGTACGTCTTCACGATCCAACTGATCAAGCACCGAAACTACGGCACCTCCGAGTTCGAGCACACGTTCAGCTCGATGACGATCCCCGGACTCCGATCCAGCAAAGTGTCGGGGAAGAGTTTCGTCAGCACGACGGCGTGGTGACGATCTTGATGAACTACAGCAGCAGGGCTTCGCCTAAACTCCGCTACAGTATTATCGAGGAATATGGTGGCAGGGGGCACCCCACACGGCTAAGGAATCGATCACGTGGATCAACTTGTGTCAACTTGTGTGTTTAGAGGTGCCCCTGCCTCCGTATATAAAGGAGGAGAGGAGGGGAGGCTGGCCGGCCAAAGAGGGAGGCGCAGGAGAGTCCTACTCCCTCTGGGAGTAGGATTCCCCCCCCAATCCTAGTCCAACTAGGATTCCTCGGAGGGGAAGGGAGAGAGGGGGGCCGGCCACCTTCTCCTAGTCCTAATAGGACTAGGGGAGGGGAAAGAGGCGCAGCCACCTTGGGCTGCCCCTTTCTCCTTTCCACTAAGGCCCATGATGGCCCATATGGCTCCCGGGGGGTTCCGGTAACCTCCCGGTAACCCGGTAAAATCCCGATTTCACCCGGAACACTTCCGATGTCCAAACATAGGCTTCCAATATATCAATCTTTACGTCTCGACCATTTCGAGACTCCTCGTCATGTCCGTGATCACATCCGGGACTCCGAACAACCTTCGGTACATCAAAATGCATAAACTCATAATATAACTGTCATCGTAACCTTAAGCGTGCGGACCCTACGGGTTCGAGAACAATGTAGACATGACCGAGACATGTCTCTGGTCAATAACCAATAGAGGGACCTAGATGCCCATATTGGCTCCTACATATTCTACGAAGATCTTTATCGGTCAGACCGCATAACAACATACGTTGTTCCCTTTGTCATCGGTATGTTACTTGCCCGAGATTCGATCGTCGGTATCCAATACCTAGTTCAATCTCGTTAACGGCAAGTCTCTTTACTCGTTCCGTAATACATCATCTCACAACTAACATATTAGTTGTAATGCTTGCAAGGCTTATGTGATGTGTATTACCGAGAGGGCCCAGAGATACCTCTCCGACAATCGGAGTGACAAATCCTAATCTCGAAATACGCCAACCCAACATCGACCATTGGAGACACCTGTAGTACTCCTTTATAATCACCCATTTACGTTGTGACGTTTGGTAGTACCCAAAGTGTTCCTCCGGTAAACGGGAGTTACATAATCTCATAGTCGTAGGAACATGTATAAGTCATGAAGAAAGCAATAGCAACATACTAAACGATCAGGTGCTAAGCTAATGGAATGGGTCATGTCAATCAAATCATTCTACTAATGATGTGACCTCGTTAATCAAATAACAACTTATTGTTCATGGTTAGGAAACATAACCATCTTTGATTAACGAGCTAGTCAAGTAGAGGCATACTAGTGACTCTCTGTTTGTCTATGTATTCACACATGTATTATGTTTCCGGAAAATACAATTCTAGCATGAATAATAAACATTTATCATGATTATAAGGAAATAAATAATAACTTTATTATTGCCTCTAGGGCATATTTCCTTCAGTCTCCGACTTGCACTAGAGTCAATAATCTAGATTACACTGTAATGAATCTAACACCCATGGAGCTTTGGTGCTGATCATGTTTTGCTCGTGGAAGAGGCTTAGTCAACAGGTCTGCAATATTCAGATCCGTATGTATCTTGCAAATCTCTATGTCTCCCACCTGGACTAGATCCCGGATGGAGTTGAAGCGTTTCTTGATGTGTTTGGTCCTTTTGTGAAATCTGGATTCCTTTGCCAAGGCAATTGCACCAGTATTGTCACAAAAGATTTTCATTGGACCCGATGCACTAGGTATGACACCTAGATCGGATATGAACTCCTTCATCCAGACTCCTTCATTTGCTGCTTCCGAAGCAGCTATGTATTCCGCTTCACATGTAGATCCCGCTACGACGCTTTGTTTAGAACTGCACCAACTGACAGCTCCACCGTTTAATGTAAACACGTATCCGGTTTGCGATTTAGAATCGTCCGGATCAGTGTCAAAGCTTGCATCAACGTAACCTTTTACGATGAGCTCTTTGTCACTTCCATATACGAGAAACATATCCTTAGTCCTTTTCAGGTATTTCAGGATGTTCTTGACCGCTGTCCAGTGATCCATTCCTGGATTACTTTGGTACCTCCCTGCTAAACTTATAACAAGGCACACATCAGGTCTGGTACACAGCATTGCATACATGATAGAGCCTATGGCTGATGCATAGGGAACATCTTTCATATTCTCTCTATCTTCTGCAGTGGTCGGGCATTGAGTTTTACTCAATTTCACACCTTGTAACACATGCAAGAACCCTTTCTTTGCTTGATCCATTTTGAACTTCTTCAAAATTTTGTCAAGGTATGTGCTTTGTGAAAGTCCAATTAAGCGTCTTGATCTATCTCTATAGATCTTAATGCCTAATATGTAAGCAGCTTCACCGAGGTCTTTCATTGAAAAACTTTTATTCAAGTATCCCTTTATGCTATCCAAAAATTCTATATCATTTCCAATCAGTAATATGTCATCCACATATAATATCAGAAATGCTACAGAGCTCCCACTCACTTTCTTGTAAATACAGGCTTCTCCGAAAGTCTGTATAAAACCAAATGCTTTGATCACACTATCAAAACGTTTATTCCAACTCCGAGAGGCTTGCACCAGTCCATAAATGGATCGCTGGAGCTTGCACACTTTGTTAGCTCCCTTTGGATCGACAAAACCTTCTGGTTGCATCATATACAACTCTTCTTCCAGAAATCCATTCAGGAATGCAGTTTTGACATCCATTTGCCAAATTTCATAATCATAAAATGCGGCAATTGCTAACATGATTCGGACGGACTTAAGCATCGCTACGGGTGAGAAGGTCTCATCGTAGTCAATTCCTTGAACTTGCCGAAAACCTTTTGCGACAAGTCGAGCTTTGTAGACAGTAACGTTACCATCAGCGTCAGTCTTCTTCTTAAAAATCCATTTATTCTCAATCGCTTGCCGATCATCGGGCAAGTCAACCAAAGTCCATACTTTGTTCTCATACATGGATCCCATCTCAGATTTCATGGCTTCTAGCCACTTTGCGGAATCTGGGCTCACCATCGCTTCTTCATAGTTCGTAGGTTCATCATGATCTAGTAGCATGACCTCCAGAACAGGATTACCGTACCACTCTGGTGCGGATCTTACTCTGGTTGATCTACGAAGTTCAGTAGTATCTTGATCTGAAGTTTCATGATCATTATCATTGGCTTCCTCACTAACTGGTGTAGGTGTCACTGAAACAGTTTTCTGTGATGAACTACTTTCCAGTAAGGGAGCAGGTACAGTTACCTCGTCAAGTTCTACTTTCCTCCCACTCACTTCTTTCGAGAGAAACTCCTTCTCTAGAAATGATCCATTCTTAGCAACAAATGTTTTGCCTTCGGATCTGTGATAGAAGGTGTACCCAACAATTTCCTTTGGGTATCCTATGAATACACATTTCTCCGATTTGGGTTCGAGCTTATCAGGTTGAAGTTTTTTCACATAAGCATCGCAGCCCCAAACTTTAAGAAACGACAACTTTGGTTTCTTGCCAAACCATAGTTCATAAGGCGTCGTCTCAACGGATTTTGATGGTGCCCTATTTAACGTGAATGCGGCCGTCTCTAAAGCATATCCCCAAAATGATAGCGGTAAATCTGTAAGAGACATCATAGATCGCACCATATCTAGTAAAGTACGATTACGACGTTCGGACACACCATTACGCTGTGGTGTTCCGGGGGGCGTGAGTTGCGAAACTATTCCACAGTTTTTCAAATGTACACCAAACTCGTAACTCAAATATTCTCCTCCACGATCAGATCGTAGAAACTTTATTTTCTTGTTACGATGATTTTCAACTTCACTCTGAAATTCTTTGAACTTTTCAAATGTTTCAGACTTATGCTTCATTAAGTAGATATATCCATATCTGCTCAAATCATCTGTGAAGGTGAGAAAAAAAACGATATCCGCCACGAGCTTCAATATTCATCGGACCACATACATCGGTATGTATGATTTCCAACAAATCTGTTGCTCTCTCCATAGTACCGGAGAACGGTGTTTTAGTCATCTTGCCCATGAGGCACGGTTCGCAAGTACCAAGTGATTCATAATCAAGTGGTTCCAAAAGTCCATTAGTATGGAGTTTCTTCATGCGTTTTACACCGATATGACCTAAACGACAGTGCCACAAATAAGTTGCACTTTCATTATCAACTCTGTATCTTTTGGTTTCAACATTATGAATATGTGTATTACTACTATCGAGATTTAGTAAGAATAGACCACTCTTCAAGGGTGCATGACCATAAAAGATATTACTCATATAAATAGAACAACCATTATTCTCTGATTTAAATGAATAACCATCTCGCATTAAACAAGATCCAGATATAATGTTCATGCTCAACGCTGGCACCAAATAACAATTATTTAGGTCTAATATTAATCCCGAAGGTAGATGTAGAGGTAGCGTGCCGACCGCGATCACATCGACTTTGGAACCGTTTCCCACGCGCATCGTCACCTCGTCCTTTGCCAGTGCCCGCTTATTCTGTAGTCCCTGTTTCGAGTTGCAAATATTAGCAACAGAACCAGTATCAAATACCCAGGTGCTACTGCGAGCATTGGTAAGGTACACATCAATAACATGTATATCACATATACCTTTGTTCACCTTGCCATCCTTCTTATCCGCCAAATACTTGGGGCAGTTCTGCTTCCAGTGACCAGTCTGCTTGCAGTAGAAGCACTCAGTTTCAGGCTTAGGTCTAGACTTGGGTTTCTTCTCTTGAGCAGCAACTTGCTTGCCGTTCTTTTTGAAGTTCCCCTTTTTCTTCCCTTTGCCCTTTTTCTTGAAACTAGTGGTCTTGATAACCATCAACACTTGATGCTCCTTCTTGATTTCTACCTCCGCAGCTTTTAGCATTGCGAAGAGCTCGGGAATAGTCTTGTTCATCCCTTGCATATTATAGTTCATCACGAAGCTCTTGTAGCTTGGTGGCAGTGATTGGAGAATTCTGTCAATGACGCAATCATCTGGAAGATTAACTCCCAATTGAATCAAGTGATTAGTATACCCAGACATTTTGAGTATATGCTCACTGACAGAACTGTTCTCTTCCATCTTGCAGCTATAGAACTTATTGGAGACTTCATATCTCTCAATCCGGGCATTTGCTTGAAATATTAACTTCAACTCCTGGAACATCTCATATGCTCCATGACGTTCAAAACGTCGTTGAAGTCCCGATTCTAAGCCGTAAAGCATGGCACACTGAACTATCGAGTAGTCATCAGCTTTGCTCTGCCAGACGTTCATAACATCTGGCGTTGCTCCAGCAGCAGGCCTGGCACCCAGCGGTGCTTCCAGGACGTAATTCTTCTGTGCAGCAATGAGGATAATCCTCAAGTTACGGACCCAGTCCGTGTAATTGCTACCATCATCTTTCAACTTTGCTTTCTCAAGGAACGCATTAAAATTTAACGGAACAACAGCACGAGCCATCTATCTACAATCAACATAAACAAGCAAGATACTATCAGGGACTAAGTTCATGATAAATTTTAAGTTCAATTAATCATATTATTAAAGAACTCCCACTTAGATAAACATCCCTCTAATCCTCTAAGTGATCACGTGATCCAAATCAACTAAACCATATCCGATCATCACGTGAGATGGAGTAGTTTCATCGGTGAACATCATTATGTTGATCATATCTACTATATGATTCACGCTCGACCTTTCGGTCTCCGTGTTCCGAGGCCATATCTGCATATGCTAGGCTCGTCAAGTTTAACCTGAGTATTCTGCGTGCGCAACTGTTTTGCACCCGTTGTATTTGAACGTAGAGCCTATCACACCCGATCATCACGTGGTGTCTCAGCACGAAGAACTTTTGCAACGGTGCATACTCAGGGAGAACACTTCTTGATAATTTAGTGAGAGATCATCTTATAATGCTACCGTCAATCAAAGCAAGATAAGATGCATAAAAAGATAAACATCACATGCAATCAATATAAGTGATATGATATGGCCATCAATATCTTGTGCTTGTGATCTCCATCTCCGAAGCACCGTCATGATCACCATCGTCACCGGCGCGACACCTTGATCTCCATCGTAGCATCGTTGTCGTCTCGCCAATCTTATGCTTCCACGACTATCACTACCGTTTAGTAATAAAGTAAAGCATTACATCGCGATTGCATTGCATACAATAAAGCGACAACCATATGGCTCCTGCCAGTTGCCGATAACTTGGTTACAAAACATGATCATCTCATACAATAAAATTCAGCATCATGCCTTGACCATATCACATCACAACATGCCCTGCAAAAACAAGTTAGACGTCCTCTACTTTGTTGTTGCATGTTTTACGTGGCTGCTACGGGCTTAAGTAAGAACCAATCTCACCTACGCATCAAAACCACAACGATAGTTTGTCAAATAGACTCTGTTTTAACCTTCGCAAGGACCGGGCGTAGCCATACTTGGTTCAACTAAAGTTGGAGAGACAGTCGCCCGCAAGCCATCTCTGTGCAAAGCACGTCGAGGGAACCGGTCTCGCGTAAGCGTACGCGTAAGGTTGGTCCGGGTCGTCTCGTCCAACAATACCGCCGAACCAAAATATGACATGCTGGTAGGCAGTATGACTTGTATCGTCCACAACTCACTTGTGTTCTACTCGTGCATATAACATCAACATAAGTAACCTAGGCTCGGATGCCACTGTTCGGTTTCGTAGTAATTTCAAAATTTTCCTACGCGCACACAGGATCATGTGATGCATAGCAACGAGAGGAGAGTGTTGTCTACGTACCCAACGCAGACCGACTGCGGAAGCGATGACACGACGTAGAGGAAGTAGTCGTACGTCTTCACGATCCAACCGATCAAGCACCGAAACTACGACACCTCCGAGTTCGAGCACACGTTCAGCTCGATGACGATCCCCGGACTCCGATCCAGCAAAGTGTCGGGGAAGAGTTTCGTCAGCACGACGGCGTGGTGACGATCTTGATGAACTACAGCAGCAGGGCTTCGCCTAAACTCCGCTACAGTATTATCGAGGAATATGGTGGCAGGGGGCACCGCACACGGCTAAGGAATCGATCACGTGGATCAACTTGTGTCAACTTGTGTGTTTAGAGGTGCCCCTGCCTCCGTATATAAAGGAGTAGAGGAGGGAGGCTGGCCGGCCAAAGGGGGGGAGGCGCAGGAGAGTCCTACTCCCACTGGGAGTAGGATTCCCCCTCCAATCCTAGTCCAACTAGGATTCCTCGGAGGGGAAGGGAGAGAGGGGGGCCGGCCACCTTCTCCTAGTCCTAATAGGACTAGGGGAGGGGAAAGAGGCGCAGCCACCTTGGGCTGCCCCTTTCTCCTTTCCACTAAGGCCCATGATGGCCCATATAGCTCCCGGGGGGTTCCGGTAACCTCCCGGTAACCCGGTAAAATCCCGATTTCACCCGGAACACTTCCGATGTCCAAACATAGGCTTCCAATATATCAATCTTTACGTCTCGACCATTTCGAGACTCCTCGTCATGTCCGTGATCACATCCGGGACTCCGAACAACCTTCGGTACATCAAAATGCATAAACTCATAATATAACTGTCATCGTAACCTTAAGCGTGCGGACCCTACGGGTTCGAGAACAATGTAGACATGACCGAGACATGTCTCTGGTCAATAACCAATAGCGGGACCTGGATGCCCATATTGGCTCCTACATATTCTACGAAGATCTTTATCGGTCAGACCGCATAACAACATACGTTGTTCCCTTTGTCATCAGTATGTTACTTGCCCGAGATTCGATCGTCGGTATCCAATACCTAGTTCAATCTCGTTAACGGCAAGTCTCTTTACTCGTTCCGTAATACATCATCTCACAACTAACATATTAGTTGTAATGCTTGCAAGGCTTATGTGATGTGTATTACCGAGAGGGCCCAGAGATACCTCTCCGACAATCGGAGTGACAAATCCTAATCTCGAAATACGCCAACCCAACATCGACCATTGGAGACACCTGTCGTACTCCTTTATAATCACCCATTTACGTTGTGACGTTTGGTAGTACCCAAAGTGTTCCTCCGGTAAACGGGAGTTGCATAATCTCATAGTCGTAGGAACATGTATAAGTCATGAAGAAAGCAATAGCAACATACTAAACGATCAGGTGCTAAGCTAATGGAATGGGTCATGTCAATCAGATCATTCTACTAATGATGTGACCTCGTTAATCAAATAACAACTCATTGTTCATGGTTAGGAAACATAACCATCTTTGATTAACGAGCTAGTCAAGTAGAGGCATACTAGTGACACTCTGTTTGTCTATGTATTCACACATGTATTATGTTTCCGGAAAATACAATTCTAGCATGAATAATAAACATTTATCATGATTATAAGGAAATAAATAATAACTTTATTATTGCCTCTAGGGCATATTTCCTTCATGCACGCCATCAATGAACTGGGGAGAGCATCGGTCATCGTACATCCATTGCCGTCGCATCTTCATTACACACCACCGAATAGACCAAATTAATACAAGTTCATACATAAAGTTCATACAACACTTAAATGCAACATACAAATAACTCTCTAGCTAAAGAATTTAAATGCAACAACAAATGCGATCAAGATCACAACTAAGGTAACAATTGATCTAACAGTATAATGATACCAAGCCACACTATCAATGGCATATTTTCTAATCTTTCTAATCTTCAACCACATTTTCTCCATCTTGATCTTGTGATCATCCACGACATCGGCAACATGCAACTCCAATTCCATCTTCTCCCCCTCAATTCTTTTCAATTTTTCTTTCAAATACTCGTTTTCTCTTTCAACTAAATTTAACCTCTCGACAATAGCGTCGGTTGGAATTTCCGGTTCACATACCTCCTAGATAAAAATATCTATGTCAACTTGATGGGCACAATTTTTCATAAACACGAAATGCAA
The DNA here is from genome assembly GCF_002162155.2 of Triticum dicoccoides. Taxonomy (NCBI): domain Eukaryota; kingdom Viridiplantae; phylum Streptophyta; class Magnoliopsida; order Poales; family Poaceae; genus Triticum; species Triticum dicoccoides. The sequence goes on from NC_041385.1 coordinate 768,571,682, forward strand.
CAAATAGTTTTAAAAGAGAATATACCACATCCGAATCATAACACGGACGAGGGCCGACGGGGACGGATATCAAAACCATGGCACTATGTATAACAAACAACGTACGTGTAAGATAATTATACAAGTAACTATATATCTAAATCACACAAACATGATTTTTTTATATAAAAAAGATAAGAACAAGAGGCTCACCACAAGGTGGTGCCGGCGACGGGTCGGTGCGGACGATCGACGGTGGTTACGACGGAGACGGGAAGGCACTAAGTAAACCACACCTACATATGCAAACTAAGAGTTATTTTAAGCTCAAATTGCATATAAATCAAATATACTACCACATATAATTCCTCCCAAATTACTAAAACCCACAAATTAATCACTATTTAAAGCATTGCAAGAGCTAATCTAGCAATGAGAGATGAAGGGACAAAGTTGCTAACCTTTGTGATCACTTGAATGGATGGGGGGCTTCAAATCTTGAGAAAATTTGAGCAAAATGTGTGATGAGATCGAGGGGAGAAGAGGAAGAACAGAGAGGAGGAGAGGGGAAAGGGGGAAGAACAGAGCGAGCTGGACGAAGGGTTTATATGCAGGATGACCTATAGTACCGGTTCGTGGAAAGAACCGGTACTAAAGGTGTTGGACGGGCCCCAGTCTGACAACATCCTGCCAGCAAACCCTTTAGTACCGGTCCGTGGCACGAACCGGTGCTAAAGGTTCTGCACAAACCGGTACGAAAGAGAGCGGTCCGTCTAGCCGTTGGAACCGATACTAATGGTCACATTAGTGCCGGCTCAATTTCAAACCGGGACTAATGAGCTGCACATTAGACTCTTTTTCTACTAGTGACAGTGCTATCGACGCGCTCATGAGCTAGGCCTAAGAGCAACTCTAGCAGACCGCGCATCCCGCCGTCCCGCAAAACGCATTTGCAGTTCGCGGAAAATGGCTTTTGCGGGCCGGCAAGGACGATCGCAGATGTAGACCCCCAAACGGACACGTATAAAAGTATATTCGCTGAATATGCTTTTATACGGGTCGGCTTGCGGTGTCTGCTCTTCCACCGCTGCCCTTCGCATCTCATCAGCCTGCAAAATATATCAAATCCAGCATAATACAACAAACGGAAGCAAACTAAATAATTATTCAATTCAACACAATACAACAATCATCCACATTATAAATAATTATTCAAATCTTAAACAATGCAATATAAAACTTGTGATGAGTACAAATACAAATGAATACAAAAAGGAGTCACTGTCCAGCCCTTTGCCAATTGTGCTCAATGAGATCCTCCTGAAGTTGAAAATGTGTGTCTGCATTTTTTATATTCTTGTATGTCTGAAGAAAATCTCTAATGCGGTTAGGGTCTCTAGCTGGTTTGACACGGATACCCACATTGTCATAGAAGAATTTCAAGTTCATTCCCCTCTCATCTTCAAGGATCATATTGTGAAGGATAACACAACATGTCATGATATTTTTCAACGTTTTCTTATCCCAAAAATGAGCAGGACCACGGACAATGGCAAATCTACATTGCAAAACACCGAATGCTCTTTCAATGTCTTTTCGGGCTGCCTCTTGCACCCTTGCAAATTCACACTATTTTTTAGTTTTGGGTTCTTTGATGCTCTTGACAAATATGCACCAAGGAGGGTATATACCATCTGCAAGATAGTACCCTTTTGTGTATCATGCCCATTGATAGTGTAGTTGCAAGCAGGAGCATCACCACTAGCAAGCCTAGCAAACAAATGAGACCGTTGCAACACATTGATATCATTGAGAGTGCCCCACATACCAAAGAAGCAATGCCAAATCCATAAATCCTCGGATGCTATAGCCTCTAGCACAATTGTCGCATCACGAGACTTGCCACAATACATTCCTTGCCATGCCTTCGGGCAATTTTTCCACATCCAATGCATACAATCAATGCTACCTAGCATGCCAGGCTAACCTCTCCTCTCATTAGATGCCATCAACTTCTTTGTGTCATCCTCGTTGGGTGCCGAAGATACTCAGGACCAAAGACACACATGATCACTTTTGCAAATCTACGCACGGACTCAATTGTAGTATCTTCGCCAATGCGAAGGTACTCAGCAGCATAGTCAGCCGGAACGCCATATGCAATCACCCGCATAGCTGCGGAGATTTTTTGATATGCACTAAATCCCTTTAAGCCCGCAACATTTCTTCTTTGAGTAAAATACCGGCAATTTGCCTCGCAAGCTTGAACAAGTTTCACAAAAAGAGATCGGCGCATTCGGTACCTTTTCCGGAAGAGGTGTGGTGGGTATGTAGGATTCTCCGCGAAGTAGTCTTGCATCAACATCTCGTTCCCAAGATGACGATTCCAAGGAATGCAAAGACACCCGACGGTCGATCCTCGCCTTCTCTTCTGGTTCTCGTCTTCGTGCTCCTTCACAGCAAGTGCCATGACTAATGTCTGCTACCGAAGTTGGCAAGCATGGTCTCAACATCTGAGTCGTCAGAATCAGACGAATCGGTGAGCAAGAACTTCTCGCACGAGCTCAAATCCATCTACATGCACACCAGCGCGTTAATGAACTATAGCACTCGCTCGCAAAGATCACAAAATACACACTAACCGGTGGAGGATGCGGCGGGTGATCCCGGGTGGCGACAAGGGGCGGGCTCGGCGGTGGTCGATCCCCGACGGCGGCAGCGACGAGGGCGCTCTTCTCGCAGGATCCAGGGGAGGGGGGGGTGCAGCGTGACGGTGCGGGAGGATGGTGGGCGACCCCGCGGCGCGTTTCTACCTGCAGATTTGGCGGAATCGCCAGCGGTGGAGTGGCGGAAGCAAAGGCGGGCGGCGGCGGAAGGGGATGGGTAAAATGCGCGCGGGCTAAAATGTCCCTCCCGCCAACTACTTCTCAGTGATGCAGGGCACTGCAGCCGCGACGGGGAAACCCGCGTATTCGCGGGTTGGGGCCAAGATTTTGCCGCGCCCCCTAAATTTTTTTGCGGGCCAGGGCGGCATGCGGGGTTCGATCGGGCAGGTTTTTCGGCGCGGACCCGCATTTTGACGGTTATTTTCCGTGTCGGGGCTGGATGCGGGGTCTGCTAGAGTTGCTCTAATAGGCATGTGGGTCGTTGCCCCTCCGTTTTACTTCATAAAAATATCACAAAATATAATAATATAAATAACTAAAAATATATTATAAAATGTCACCCTTTCCAATTATTATTTTCTTACTTTAATAAAAGTAACTACAATATTTTTTATTTGATAAAATATAAAAATGTTCACCATTTACAAAAACTAAAAAGGAAAAATATAATAAAATCTTCATAATTTACAAAATAATATACTGGTGATGTGGCATCATACGCCTCGCCACCAACTAAAGTGATAACTGGTATTAAAGAAATAAAATGCCCAAAATAATAAAAAATACTAATAATAATAAAGATAAACATATAATATAAAATATTCATTATTTTTTGACTAGTATAATCATTAAAATTGTTTCTGGCGTAACATAAGTTAGCACGCCAGTAATTAACTATGTGCACGGCAATCCGACACCACCACTATCTTCCAAACGGTAAGTACAGATGGACCAACAGATTTTTGACGTGTTAAAAACTAGTAATGCTAGTACTAGTTTCCGTACCAAATATGCCGACGTTAGCACTATTTGGAAAACTAGTGTTGGCGTTGTTTAAAAGTAACACGTCACCAACTAAAGTTTTGGCTAGCCGTTTTATCACTAGTGGATGGCGCCAACGGCTGGATGCGTCGAATCCGGTGCCAACGGTAAGGGTTGTATATCTGTCGATTTATGCGTCGACGACGGTGAGAGAGGCCTAAATCCGAGTGGGTGAGGAACGCGGCGGGTCCTACAAAGCGTTAGCATGGCCGGCAGAGGCGGGAAGGGAGGTGCCGGAGTAGATGCGACGTAGGGGTGGGGTTGCGATTGAAAGGGAGAAGATTTTTTTACTGAGTTGTGGGCAACCGAGTAAAAATAGACGCACGCGGGGCGAGGAGTAAATTTTTTACTCCCCTAAACGATTTAAGAGTTCGGCTAGGTCTCGGTTAGAGGAGTAACACAGAAATTTTTACTCCGCTATAGCCTTGTAGGGACCGGCTAGAGATGCTCTAATAATTTATTAAAAATCGAGTAATGAAATCTACACTATTTCGTACCCAAAAAGGACATGCTATACATCGTCTAAAAAATAATTTGGGCAAAGTCGGTTTTCGAAGTCATTAGATTAAGATCCAATGATAGTCTTTTTTTTTCTTTTTCCTCCGTCTTTCTTCTTCTTCAACCTCACTTCTCACGCAAAATTTACTTAACGGAATTGCCAATCAACTTGCATATCCATGGTAAAAAGGAAATTAATTTGACATTGGTCAAAGGGAAACGATTGCTCCCAGCCGACTGATAATCACAGTGCGTCCACCGCCTCCGTTGCGTGCCACACGTCCGCAGCATAAAGGCAAGTGCAAGCACTTATTTCTACAACAACAGTGTTGTTGTAAATTTTGGCGGCGAACGACTATTGTGATGCGATTCGGGTTAGATTTGCAGAAATATAATCCTGCAGCAAATCCTCTATTGCAAAAAAAAAAACCCCGCAACAAGACGGTTGTTGCAGAAAAATTCTAAAAAGAATCTGCAGCAAAATGTTTGTTGAAAAAAACTGCAGCAAGACGTCTGTTGCAAAAATTCTTGCAACAAGCAAGGCATGTATTGCACTGGTCAATGGTAATGCTTGGCCGCTCGATGCGTCAAATCAGACAGCTCACGCTCGGCCGATCTTTTAAAAAGATCTTGGTCAAACCATCAAGGATCTTTGCACTACACGAGATGAATATGATGTGGGACAGTTAAAACAGGGGAAGTGCTAAATCTTGCTGACGACTTCACCGCCATACATAACCATCTTGACTTTATTTCAGCACAACTCTCAATCCAGAGAGACATTAGTCGAATTGATCGACACAAAACCCACCGGATAATGTTTCATCTATTTCTTGCATGCAGGGAGGGGAGCACCACAGAGGCACTTGTTGTGCTGAAAGTTGTAGAGATCGAACCTCGCCATGTTCCCGCCGGTCGGCACAGGGCCGCAGAGCTTGTTGTAGCTGACGTTGAAGAACTGCAGATTGGACAAGTTGGCGACCTGCGCCGGGATGCTACCATGGATGGCATTGTGGCTCACGTCGACGAAGTAGAGCTGCTCCGGGAACACCACGCCTGAGAGATCGAAATCGAAGGCGTTGCGGGACAGGTCGATGTACTGCAACTCCTTCCCGCGGCCGAAGAGGCCCGACGCGTCGCCGGTCAGGTCGTTCCGCGACAGGTCGAGGTGCGCAAAGTTCATGGAGGCGAACCCGGCCGGGACTGGTCCCGTGAGGTTGTTGTGCGACAGCCAGAGGTAGACCTGGTCCGCAAACTTGCTGAGGAACATCGGGGGGATGGCGCCGGTGAGGCGGTTGCGGCTGAGGTTGATGCCGGACAGGTTGGGGATGGTCCCCAGCGACGCCGGAATGGCGCCGCTGAGCGAGTTGAAGGAGAGCTCGAGGAAGGTGAGCTTCCTGAGCGCGCCCAGGAAGGACGGCACGGGGCCCGACACGGCCGTCCAGGAAATGCGGAGGCTGGAGAGGTTGGAGAGCTTGCCGATGGCCGGCGGTATGGGGCCCGAGAGCGCCGGGAGGTGGCGCAGGGTGAGGTCCTGCAGGTGGGGGAGGCCGGCGAGGGCGCTGGGGATGGTGCCCGTGAGGTTGGCGTCCTGGAAGACGGCCAGGCCGACGACGCGGCCGGTGAAGTGGTCGCAGGTGACGTCGTACCAGTCGCAGCAGGGGCTGTCGGGCGTCCAGGACGCGAAGTGGTAGGCCTCCCCGAGGGCGGCCTTGACGGCGAGCAGCGCCGCCTTGTCGCCTGGGTGGCAGTCCTTGTACGTCGGGTCCGGGGAGGGCTCGGCGTTGGCCGCGCCGGCGAGGAGAGAGCAGAGGAGGAGGACGAGCAGAGCGCGTGAGCGCATCCTCATCCTGTCGGCTGTGTGTGTGTGGCTTTGATGTGATGGGAGTCCACTTGGGTGTGCTGCGCCCTCCGTCTTCGTCTTCGTGTGTCCCACTCCCATGCTGCATATATGTACAGACTCGTCGATGCACTCGGACCTACCCAATGAGCATTGAAGAGTGGCATCTTACCAGTCAGAGAAGAAGCCAAACATGGATCCATCAAGAAGAGCTGAGGATAAGATGCATATAATACAGCTAGCTTACCCCTCACATGGGATGTGTTTGGCGAATCGGCACCCACTGGACGACTGGTCCAACACGCACCTCTCTCAACAGTAGAATTGCATGTGTTTAGTTCAAATGCCATACTCGTGACTTAGCCATACTTTTTTATCCACATGGTCCACAACTCTTTGATTCAATTTTTAATGAAATCTTGCCACACTTGCTTCGGTACACCCCTTAAACACAAGAAGGGCTGAAATTGCCTGATACCACTTCATAGTAGGGGCTATGATGGTCTTATTTTTAAAAATCGCCGCTCGCCCGCCGACGCCGGAATGCGCTGTATGTACATGTATACGGCGGTGTTTTCTTGGACGCCGTGGTGTGACTCGCGCCGCGGTACGGGGTCAAAGAGCCAATCACGTGGCGGTTTTCGTACGGGGCACGCGTGCCGCTTCCCCTTGACTGCCACGCACTGCTTCCCTATAAATTGGGTGCCCGACTGTCTCCTGCCGCACACACCACCAACACCCTCTCCACTGCTCCCGCCGCCCTACTCTCCCCGTCGACCGTGTCACAGTAGCCATGTTGAGCAGCGACTCCGACGACGGCACGACACTGAGGTCCTGGCTGTCGAGCGTGACGCTAGGCCAGACGGATGATTTGGCCCGGTTCGGCCTCTACGTCTCGCCGTCGGCGAAGGTGCAGCGGCCGTGGTGGATCTCCGCCGACGGCTTGGCCATGCAAGGTCCGGAGGGGAAAGAAGAGGAGCTGCGCGCCCACGTCATCGGCTGGTGGAACATCAAAAACCAGTAGCGGTTTTGGAGGGGCAAAAATTTTGTCGACGTGATCACAGCGTTCAAGCGGGCACCACAAAGATAACAAACCAGCTCTTGCATTCGCTGCTTTATACTTTTGATTAATTGATGGCCAACTTTTTTTTGTAACATACTTTGGTTTAAAAATGTCTGCATATGCTGATTGTAGTTGTCATCTTGCTAATTAGACATTTAACGTCATACATTTTTCTCTTCGTGCCATCATTTTCGTCATACTAAAACTTCATTTCGTTCTCCGGAACCCCACGAGTATAGTTTAGCTCATTGGATGATAAAGGTAATTTGGCTAGATCTCATATGTGATCCTCCTTGTATGGTTGTGTGACACGTCGCTTTGCCTTTCGTTTTCTTTCTTTTGACCTCACGACGGAGATCAAACGACTCATGGTGTTGATCGATAAATATTACTTCTTACTCAACAATTCAAAGACCAAATTTTCGTAACTTCACCATTAGTCATCTCTTTCATGTTTTCACCCCATCCGTCGATCCTCGCAGTTCTATCCCACATAGCTTCGTCTATACGATTCTCTCACTAAAACGAACTCAATGCATTTTTTGGCGCACCTTGTGATGGAGTTGATCTTCGCCTAGAATGATGTCAGGCCTCAACATCATTTCTTTTGTACTGTGGCCTCTATGTTGAGAAAATAGACAAGTAGTCGAGAGAAAGCTCAAGAAGGCGCCAAATCTTTGTAGTGTTGGATTGTGTGGGTGAAGCACACATCAAGTGAACACATGACACGAAAGGAAATGGTAGCACGGAGTTTATTCAACCAGTTTGGCTGGCAAGCCATGAGGGAGTCCTGGACTAAAGGGTCCTCGGGCGTCCGGCCTATTCAATATGGGCCAGACTGATGGGCCGTCAAGATAAAGGAAGAAGGTCACCTCCCGTGTCCGGATAGGACTCCCGTATGCGTGAACGGCAAAATTAAGTGTCCGGGTATACTGTTTCCTTTCTTGTAAACCGACTCTATACAACCCTAAGCCCCTCCGGTGTCTATATAAACCAGAGGGCTTAGACCGAAGACGATATCATAGTATTCATAGGCTAGACAATCTAGGGTTTAGCCATTACGATCTCGAGGTAGATCAACTCTTGTAACCCCTATACTCATCGAATACAATCAAGCAGGAAGTAGGGTTTTACCTCCTTTAAGAGGGCCCGAACCTGGGTAAAACATTGTGTCCCTTTGTTCATTGTTACCATTGATCCTCAGACATACAGCTTGGCCCCCCTACCTGAGATCTGCCGGTTTTGACACCGACATTGGTGCTTTCATTGAGAGCTCCGCTGTGTTGTCAACAGAAGGATTGATGGCGCACCTCTTCGTCAACAATGATACTGTGTCCAGGGAGACTTTTCTCCCCGGATAGGTCTTTGTGTTCGGCGGCTTCATGCTACGTGCCGACTCGGCCGGCCGCCTCGAGCAGGTTGACAGCTACGCCCCTGGTCACCAGACCAGGTTCAGGAACTTGAACTATGTCGCTGATATCTGGGGGGGGGGGATCTAATCTTCGAGGGATTCGCGACCCCAACTGCTGCTCCCCACCCTCATAAAGAGGGCCCTTCAGGTCTGCTGTCTGATCCCGTTCAGGGGCCAGTGCTCACACTTGCCTCCGCCTTAGATCCAGGGCAGATTGCATTTTCCGGCGACGGGAGGATCGACCCCGCCGGACTCTCTCCTACCATGGAACTCTCAGCGGGAGACCCAGATGCGATCGTGCCATTGGTAACTCTGGAATCAAACGGGACTCCCACAGTCATCGGAGAGCCGGACTCGCCTCTGGAGGATAAGTCCGAATCACTAAGGTCTGCACCCCCCGGACTCAATCAAGTGTCTGGCCCCGTGGATCCGCAGACTCCCATTCAGCTTTCGCTTTTAGAAGAAGCTCTGGGCTTATGCAATCTCTCACCATTACGGAAGCTTCGCCTCCGAACTACACCCAGCACAGGCTGGGGGCTGAAGTCGAGGAATTTCACACCCACCCACCACCCACTTAGTAGCTACTGTCAAGGATTTAACCAACATGCTAGACTATGCTTCCGAAGACATCGACGGTATGGACGATGGTGTCGACGTTGAGCAAAGCCAAAACCCGTCCACTACTGGGCGTTGGATGGACACTTCTACCTACGATGTATACATGGTGGACACTCCTGAGGAAAACGATGACGATGGCGTTCAAGATCCAGGCAGGGACATGCCCGTCGACGAACCACCAAAGCGCCGGCGTCAGGGGCACCGCTCATGATCACGTTGGGCAAATGATAGCACTACCGACACCGGAGATAATGAAACCCCGGGCAACACTAAAGACCACCCCGTCGAGCCCACGTCCGAACTGGACGAGATAGAGGTGGGTCAGTATAGCCCCGAACACGCTGATCATGAAGATTCGAAGGACAACAGCTACATGCCAGTCTCTGAAGAGGATGTTAGCCTTGGGAACGAAGATTTTACCGTCCCAGAGGAACCCCTCGAAAAAGAACACTTCAAGCGACAACTCATTGCCACTGCGCGGAGCCTGAAAAAGAAATAGCAGCAGCTTCAAGCTGAACAGCACACTCAACGATAGGTGGACTAAGGTCCTAGCCGCCGAAGAATACAACCTTGAGCAACCAGTAAAGAGTTACCCCAAGCGCAGGCTGCTGCCACAATTCAATGATGAAGCCCTCGAGCCAATTCCATCGAAGTACAACTATGCTGATCAACCAGATCGGCCACCACGTGGACGGGACAAACCGGCCCATCACACCAAACACCAGCCCACACCACCCCGCCGTAGAGGTAGGGAGACAGCGACGCCAAACTATACTTATGACCTACGTCAGGACTTGGCCAATAAAGCCAGTCAGACCAAATCGATCTATGGATCCAGAGGACGTGCCCCGACACGAGAGGATGGCCACCAAACCTGGCGTAATGAACATCATCAAGTTCGAGGTCAGCACCGAACACAGATGTCATCTGAACTACGTCGCGATGTAGCCAGGTATACAGGTGCCGCACACCCTATGTGCTTTACTGATGAAGTAATGCAGCACCAATTTTTGGAAGGGTTTAAACCCTAAAGATTGAACAATACGATGGAACAACAGACCCTGCCGTCTGGATTGAGGATTTTCTTCTCCACATTCATATGGCTTGCGGAGATGACCTCCATGCCATCAAATACCTCCCCCTGAAGCTGAAGGGACCGTCACGACACTGGTTGAACAACCTCCCAGAGAGCTCCATAGGGAGCTCGGAAGATTTAGAAGATGCTTTCCTGGACAACTTTCAGGGCACTTATGTCCGGCCTCCGGATGTCGACGACCTCAGTCACATAATCCAGCAACCCGGAGAGTCAGCCCGCAAACTTTGGAGTCGGTTCCTCAAGAACCAAATCATGGACTGTCCAGACGCCGAAGCCTTAGCAGCATTCAAACACAATGTCCGTGATGAATGGCTTGCCCGACACCTCGGGCAGGAAAAGTCGAAAACCATGGCAGCACTGACAACACTAATGACCCTCTTCTGCGCGGGCAATGATAGTTGGCTAGCTCGTAGAAGCAAAGGTTCCAGCGATCCTGGCACCTCTGAGGCCAGGGAATTCAATGGTCGGTCACGCCGGAACAAGAACAAACGCCGGAATAACAACGACGACACCGAAGACACGACAGTCAATGCCGGATTGAGTGGTTCTAAATCCGGCCAGCGGAAGAAACCTTTCAAAGGCAACAGGGATGGTCCATCCAACTTGGACAAAATCCTCGAGAGGCCCTGTCAGATTCATGGTACCCCCGACAAGCCTGCTAACCACACCAATAAAAATTGCTGGGTTTTTAAACAGGCCGATAAGTTAAATACCGAACACAAGGGGAAGGGACCTCCAAGCGAGGACGACGGCGAGCCCTGTCAGCCGAACACTGGGGGTCAGAAGCAGTTTCCCCCCGAAGTAAAAACAATGAACATGATCTACGTCACTCACATACCCAAAAGGGAGCGCAAGCGCGCACTAAGGGACATCTACGCCGTAGAGCCTGTCGCCCCAAAGTTCAATCCATGTTCCGCTTGTCCGATCACTTTTGATCACAGGGATCACCCAACCAGTATCCATCACGGTGGTTCGGCCGCCCTGGTACTTGATCCTATCATCGACGAATCTCATCTCACTAGAGTCCTTATGGACGGTGGCAGTTGTCTTAACTTGATCTATCAAGATACTGTCGGCAAAATAGGCATTGATCCATCAAGAATTAAGCCGAGCAACACTACCTTTAAAGGAGTAATACCCGGCATGGAGGCCCGTTGTACGGGCTCATTAACACTAGAAGTGGTATTCGGCTCTCCGGACAACTTCCGTAGTGAAGAACTAATCTTCGATATCGTCCCGTTTCGCAGTGGCTATCATGCACTGCTCGGACGAACCGCTTTCGCCTATTTCAATGTGGTCCCGCACTATGCTTATTTGAAGCTTAAAATGCCCGGTCCACGGGGCGTCATTACAGTCAATGAAAACATGGAGCGCTCCCTCCGAACCGAAGAGCACACCGCGGCCCTAGCAGCCGAGGTATATGGCGGCCTTATCAAGCCGAACAATTCATCGGCCATCAAGACCAATGACATTGTTTAAAAAGTGCAGTCTGCACCTCATGGAGATAGCTCAGCGGACGCGGACCTCGAATAGCAATTCTGCCTCCCCCGACTGCCCTATAAGGCCGCGGTATATGTACCGCGCGTACATAATTACGCACTTAAAATACCTTGGGCAACGTCGGAGGCGCAGGAAAGGTCCATAGTACGACTTGACCCTATTCGGACCTCACATACCTTTTTTCTTTTTCCCTTTCACTACAGGTTCTTTCGAAAACCTAAAAGTTGTATGGTTGCATGAGGGCTCCCTCTTCGGCCCCTCTTCTTCTCCTTTACAGACAACCATCTTATATCTCCTCTCGAAGGACTCAATACAAAAGAGAAATGGCATAGACGTGCGGCAGTGCAACATTGGGATCTTCAAACATTTACGTTAAGGCCCTGTGTAAACCTTTCCCTTATGCAAATTTTATGGCATGTAACATGACCTCCATATTCATGGCATTATTTGTCTAAACATGCCTCGATGTATTTATATAGATATAAAGGAAGCAAATGATCACCACCTTTTGTTTGGTTGGCATATTGTATTATCATTTGTATTCTCTCCCTCACTTCTGATCGAAGCATGTGCTTTAGTCCGACCTTCGCGCTAGGGGCTGTCTTCGGCCCGACACATTTTAAAAGTCCGAACACATATAGGGAACTCTTCGGCGTCCTGGATATTGCATTATATGCATCGGCTCCAATTCATGTGTTTGGTCTATAATTGGGTTGCCCGGCTCCTGTGCCTACCACCTTACGTTCCGCTAGTTCGGCTAAGGTAGGAAAGGGCGAACTGCTGTGATTGTATTTCTGGCTCGTCCGGTCAATTACCTCAGTCGAGAAAGCCAAACTGTGCATTGCCGATCTAAAGAAGAACACTAGGGTTTATGAGAGCCACAGTGATGGTAGCCAAAAGGAAAGTCATCATCAAACCGAGCAGAAACCGGTATTGGATAATCAGGACTCTTTTTCCAATGACCTTGAGGGTTATGCGCCATCTCATGTGCCTCAGAGATCAACATCGTTGGAGGACGATCCATTCTCCTACCCCAACCTCTTCTCATCGAAGCCTTGAGTTCTAGTTATCTGCAAATTAGTCGTTGAGCCTGGTTTGAAGTCATTGCGGCCACATTGTTTGTGAAGCCTTGTTTGGTCCCCAAGTGTTTGGGTATTTCTTGGAGAATTCTGTGTATGCTGAGTTGATACAGAAAAAGAAGAGTGCAACGGTTTCACCAGCACTGCCGTTGTTTATAATGTGTGAATTGTAAATGCGTGGATGTTGTATGACATTTGAAACTTGAAACCTGTAGCGGAAACAACAATCTGAACTCATGTAGTTAGATGTTCTACTATATATTTTCCACTTATATTGATTATCATGATCTGAGTCCGATGAAACTTTATCTGGTAACTATTTCTTTCATTTTATTGCAATGTTAGTCATACTCGTGTTTTACTAGCCTTTTTCGAGGAAAATATAGATGATCAAGTTTATTTTCCTGCAATATCTCACTCACCTTGGGTGGTTTCAGTTTCTTCTAATATCTCACCCTGGCTGGTTCATCCGGTTAGAAACAGTTATAATAATAAACAGGGGATCTTGTTAGGTTAAAAATCCCATATGCCCCAATGGTTTTGGTGGCAATGGGTTGTTCCCGGACAAGTATACCCCAAGAACCAAATGCAAGAAGTTGGGGGAAATGTCAAACAGAGGACCTCGTTAGGTTCAAAATCATGCATAAATAGAGCTTCCCTCATAGAACGGGCCAATAGCTCCTGTGCGACGTTTTTCATGCGAATTGGAAGGAGTGCGATGTAGTTCGAATGAATGGCTGTGGTGCGACACATTTTAGCGTGTAAATAGCCCAGGGCCACATGGGGTGTTAAATGGGGTTAACACTACTGGAATCAGCTTCTTTGCCGTCCGCCATGGCGTATGGCAAAGGCACAGATCCCGGATGGCAAAGGCCTTTGCCGTCAGCCAGCAGACGGCAAAACGTCCGGCTGAATGAGCGACGGCAAAGGGCACTTTGCCGTCTGCTGGCGGACGGCAAAGACTAGATCTTTGCCATTTGCCAGCAGATGGCAAAGACTGGATCTTTGCTGTCTGCTTGCAGATGGCAAACTTCTTTGCCATCTGCTAGCAGATGGCAAAGTGGCTATATAGCCCCTGATTTTTCTGTTTTTTGTTATATCAATTCATTTGCATAGAAGTTCAAACACACACACACACACACAGGGATTGACTATTCGTCACCCTGGGTGAGGAATAATTATTCATCACCCCCCTCTATTTTACGTTTCATAAGTTTTGTCTTATTTCTGACGTAAAAGAGACCGTAAGAAAATATATAATCATCGTAAAAAATATTTTATGTTATGTAAAATTACAAACGTAAAAACATAGTGTAAAATACACATAAACTGCATATTTTCTTGTATTATGATCTATATTTTTATTTTCTTATGCCAAATTTTATGTAGTGAATCAATAGGAATGTGACTATTTGAATTCCAAACGTAATTTAATTATGAAATGATTGTGAGATTACCTCGGGTGAAGAATTACCAATATAGCATATCCAACATATATTACCAATAGTCATGAACACATATATATCCAACACATATCCATGAACACATATCCAACACATGTTATCAATAGAGAGCAAGTTTCATCCATACATATACATAGTTTTATCAATATTACACAATTTCATCCATAGGTAGCAAGTTTCACAAAGTCAAAATAAAAACTAAAGACAAGCACTCCATCAACCCAAGCTTCTGTCATCTGAAGCAAATCTGCAAAATGGGAAAGAATTAAGTTAGAAGAAGAAGACTATAAGAAGAAGACCATTATGATGCAACTAAAATGTGAAGATTATTATGATGCAACTTATATCTGTAAAATAGGTCATCATCCTTGTGCTAAAAAAGAATAATGCTCCCAGAAGAATGGATGCAAAATAGAATGTACCAGCAACTAAAGGTGTTGCTGTCGTGCGCGCATCCTCAGACTTGGGAACTCTGGTCGTTTGTGGAGAATGTGAAGGCCCTGGCGTGAAGTGTGCACTAGCATTCAAGACAGGCAGACACGCAGCAAGGACTCAAGGTGCTCCATGCACCAAGTCCTCCATGGTCACAACACTTCAGGAAACACGGCGCCTGATAGTTGGTCCATTCAACTTATGCAACAACACCTTATTATCCTGCAAATATGAATCTGGTTCCGAAACCTTGTTCTTCCAAGCATATACTACAGGTTTCTGCAGGAATTAATGAGTAACTACACAAACACATCTCATGTGAGATGCTAACTAGAAGTAATTTCTTTTATCTCTCCAAAACAGAATCAACTACACAGTCAGCAGTGCAGTTTCATATTCAGCACAAAATTAGAGAAAATGTTCAGTTAATATCAAGTGCAGCACTGAGCTCAACAAGAGCGAGAGAAGTGCAGCAAGAAGTTTCATTTTAAAACACACAAGGGGCCCTTTTTCTGCAGCTCAATGACTTGATGGATTCTTCTAAATTGCTGCAGATAACTATTAATGGTGTGAGGCTACATTGTTAGTATACACATGCACACAAGATCATCAGATTCAGTTTCAGTTTTACATGATTACAGTACTATATCCTAGGTGCTACAGACCGGCTGTATATGTCCAAGTTTGCATATAGATTAAAAAAACAGCAGGTGAATAATATTGGTTTGGATGCATGTTAATGATGTGAACAACCAACGTATCATCTATTGGCTAGTACAATAGACATACTAATAGTAACTAGCTCGGTATATCACATGTTTAATAGTTACAACTTACTTGAGCTACATATCTGGCATGCATGTTTTGACTTCTAACGTAAATATAGTGATCCAAATTATATAACTTGTACAGAAAAATATTATCTCCCTCTTAACAGAGACAAGAGGGTCACATTTATACTTCACGCACAGTAGTGTGCACACATGTACCAGTACCGGTTAAAATGCGTGTGTGTAAGCATATGCCAACAACCTATGTGTTACTCAACCAAGGCAGATGTCGACAACCTGCGAACTATCATATAGGATACCTATGTAGCAACACCAGGCAACACACAGTCCAGCAGCAATAAAAAAATACCCGGCAGAGAGAAGGTAGAAATATTCCTAAGTTATGATGCTGACAGTTGCAATGTTTTACAATTTGTAAACTGCATAAAACAGCACCGAATTAGAATTAGCTGCAACGGATTAGACAGATATATGTGATGTTCTATGTAACAAACCCGTTGGGTAGATGCTCTGTGCAAAATCAGTACCAATAGTTGGTAGTTTGTGCAGTCTCCTCTGCCAAACACAGCATGCAAATTACCTCCTCGTATAGAAATAGAACAGTGGATAGGCAAAGCCCCGCCGAATCAAAACAGTTGCACACTGTGGCATCTATCCAGGAAGAAGAAAATACGTAGCATACGAGAAACTGGAGATAGCTGCCATTACCGTGGTTATGGCCGAGGTGGATCTTGCGCCATGCTGGGAGCAGAGGA
>NC_041385.1:768588021-768616140 GCF_002162155.2 Triticum dicoccoides
GAAGAGCAGAGGAAGTGTGTTTCGCGTCACCGGAGTTTACCCGCCGCGCGCGTTCGCCCCGCAGCCATCGGGTGCAGGAGCACCCTCCACGAGGCGGAACCGCCCGTGGGACTTGCGGTGGCCGTCGAAGAGGGCGGAGCACAGTCGCCGTTGCCGCGCCAGAGTTGGTGGGGACGCCACCCTCGAAACCCTAGCCATGGGAAGGGGTCGGGGATGAGCTCCCGGGGCCGCGAGAGGCGGATATGGCCAGAAGTAAGGGAAGAGCGGAGGCAGGGGAGCTCAGATCTGTGCTGCGTGCCGGCGAGGCCCGCCGGAACACGCCGGAATCGAGCGGCGTAGGTGGCGGTGGCGACGGTTTCGGGGGGAGGGAGAGACGAGCGAGAGAGAGAGAGAGTGGGAGAGGCGTGTGGTGGTTTCTGTCTCGTTCTTCTTTTTCTTTTTTTCCTCATTTTCTTTATTTGGATGGATGTGGGATGGAGAGATGGGGGCCGTTAGATAACAAAATTCTTTGCTGTCCGCCCACCTTTCCCGTCCTCTTTGTTGCTCTTTGTCGTCCGAGGAGGGCCGTTAGGTTTTTTCTAAGCATCTTGTTAGTGGGGCCCACCTCTCTCTTTGCCGTCCGCCAGCTGACGGCAAAGAATATTTGCCGTCCGCTAGCAGACGGCCAAGAAATGGCTGATGGCAAAGACCTTCTTTGCCATCAGCCAGTTCTTTGCCGTCTATTTTCTGTAAGCGGACGACAAAGCCCTTCTTTGCCGTCAGCCAGCAAACGACAAAGAATTGGCAGGCAGCAAATAAGCTAATTCCAGTAGTGTAAATTGGTCGTCAACCAAGCCCGTTTATGTTAGGACATGTGGGTACAACTTAATTGGTCCTCAAAACAGCTGACTGTGCCCTGCCACCCCCGTCCGCCCCACTGCCACTCTGCCCCCCACCCCACTTCTTCTCCGGCGATGGCAGATCTTGCATTCTCGGCGGCGGCGGCGAAGCTCTCGTTCTCACTGGGCGCCCGTTCCCTTCGTCCTCAGAAAATGGTGAGTGAATTCGAACCCTAGTCCCATTCCTCTCTCGGGCCCGTAGATCTCAGCTCCTTTCCTCTGTTTTCACTTGTTGAATCGATAGGTTGTGAGGGGAGCCCGTGGGCATACTGAGATGGAGCCGCAAGATTCAACTTCGAATAGGTAATGCACCTCTCTTTGATCCAATTTCGTCTGCTCTTTCTCACGGTCTCACATTGTCCGGCCACTGACAGAGGGGATGCTGCCGCTCAGATGTTCGAATTGACGGTCAATTTCTTTCCATCAAAGGCAAAATTAGTTGATGGTAGCATACAGAACATTGAGAGAGACACAATTGTTAAATGGGAGGTAAGTTTACAGAGATTGATCCACAAGTTCTACAAAACATGGGAGAGAAGGCAGTGAAGAAATTGGTGGAAAAAATTGGGGAGAATATTGTTTGGGTTCCAGAGCAAGAAGTATCACTGTTGCGGTTCGATGATTGGAAAAGAGAGTATGTGAGAATATAAGATGGTGAACAGATTGTTGAAGAAATCGATCGGCAAAACGGCTGGACAAGCCAACGGGCTAATTTTTTTGATGAGCTCGTTGTTCTGAATATTTTTTCGAAGGTTGGATATGTGTCATCACACTTGGCTGCGCAGATGGTAGATGATGATTGGGCTTCACAGAGGCCATTGATTCCCATGTGTACTGAACTTACAGTAATAGCCGAAGAGGGACAGGTGGCTGGAACTGAAACTGCAGCTACTGTTGATTGGAATGTAGTTGAATTAGACGAGCCTACTGATTTGGTCATTGCACCAATGCCTGACATTGAGATGGCCAAACTTTTTGGCATTCCAGTCGATGACAGAGATAAGCAGGTGAGGGGTGAATCTAGTTTGCCTGCTAATGCTGATGAAGATGTAGATGGACAGTTGATGGAACAAGTTGCAGATGAAGTAGATGATGCACATGATGATGAGTTGGTGCATGTGTATGACAAATAAAACCCTGTCATTGAAGTAGGCAAGTTGTTCCCAAGCATGAAGGAGTTTAGGATGTGTTTCAAGACTTATGCAGTGAAACATGAGTTTGATGCCAAGACTGTTTGGATTGATAGAAGAAGTTTTATGCGAGCTGCAGAGGATTTGATGGTAGTGTCAAGCCTTGCAAGTGGTACATATCTGCTAGACTGCAACCTGATGGAAGTACTGTCAGGGTTAACCAAATCCCCAATCAACATATTTGTATTACAAGTTTACAGAGAGTATCAACCATGACATCACAACTTTGGGTTGCAGAAAAGATCACCCCAATTTTAGCCAAAACACCAAGCACTACTGCCAAGAAACTCAAAGTAGACTTGGAAAAGATGTACCCCCATTAAACAGAAATATACCATAGTGTGGAAGGCAAAACAAAGGGCAATGAAAAATTTATATGGTGATTGGGAAAATACATTTAGGATGCTTTACAACTTCAAAGCAGATGTGGAAAAGAGGTCATCTGGCAGTGTTGTGGAGATAGATACTGAGGTATCAGCCAAAGATGAAGTCAAGTTCTCCAAGTTTTTTATGGCTTTGAAGCCTTGCATCGATGGCTTCAAAGCAGGGTGCCGTCCATATTTGAGTATAGACTCATCATTTTTGACAGGCAAGTGGAATGGTCAGTTGGCAGCATGCAATGCTCTAGATGGACACAACTAGATGTTTCCTATTGTTGTTGGCTTGTTTCAGTCAGAAACAGAGGCTTCATGTACATGGTTCATGATCCAGTTGAAAAGATGCCTAGGGCCAGTGTCACCTTTGGCTATACACACAGATGCATGTAAGGGGCTGGAAATTCAGTGAAAAATGTTTTCCCACATGCTGAGTAGAGGGAGTGCTTCGGTCATTTGTGGATGAATTTGATCAAAAAATTTAGAGGAGAAGAATTTGGGCGCATGTGGCTAGCAGCAAGATCTTACACTAGACAGACACACAAATATCATCTTGATAAGATAATGGCAGCATGCGATGAGTTTGGTCCATGGCTGAACACCTACCATTCTTTGTTATGGTACAGGTCAGGATTCAACACTGCCATCAAGTGTGATCACATCAACAACAATTTGGCAGAGAGTTTCAACAACAAGGTGAAGGAGTTAAGAGATTTGCCTGTGCATGACATGGTTGACCAAATTAGGATCATGCTCATGAGGTTGTGGGAATTGAGAAGAAGGATAGGTGATTGTCTGCAAGGTGATAAGCTTCCAGCAGTGGTACAACAGGTGGTCAGTAGGAGCAGAAGTCTTTAACATTTGTTTGTTGAAAAATCTTCACCTTGGGGTGCTGAAGTTAGAGATAACAAAACTGGAAGGAGACATGTTGTTAACACTGAATTGCATGATTGCACTTGCCTCGAGTGGCAACACACTGGTAAACTATGTGAGCATGCCATTCTTTTCTTAGCATCCCAACCGAAGATAAACATGCACCCATATTTGCATGAATATTATTCGGTAGCAAAATTCAAAATTGCATATGCTACTCCAATTCCAGCACTTACAGATCAGTCTCAGTGGCCTGAAGTGGAGATTGAATTTTCCATGTGTCCTCCCTTGACGAAAAGAAAGGCTGGCAGGCCTAAACAGAGTAGATTCAAGGCATGGTTTGAGAAAGGTGGGAGTAGTAAGAAGGGAAAGAAAGATGGAAAGCCAAAAAGGGCCCAAAAAGGTAACAAAATAGATGCAAGTTGTGCCAGGAACTTGTGCACAGAGTGGGATCTGTCAAATGCCGTTACACTCATGATAAGCCAAAGTATGTTCTTGTTTATTTGTCTGTGTTTTGATTTGGTGCTTTTTTCCAATTACTATATCTATAACATTTTCCCAATGGCCAGGAGGAAGCGCGCAAGTCAACCCCTTGTTGTTGAATAGTGTTGGCCAACAAAAAAAGCAAGAGTCAATGGCTGCAGAAAGAAGAGAAGTGTGCCTGAGCCTGATCAGACTGAAGAAAATCCTACTGCTGTCAACATTCAGACTGAAGAAACTAATGTCGAGGTGCACATTGAAGAAACTGAAATTGCAGTCAACATTCAGACTGAAGAAACTGCTCTCGAGGCTGAAACTGAACTTGAGCGTGTAGAGGTTCAGACTGAAGAAACCCATGTTGAGGTACACACCGAAGAAACTGAAACTGCTGTCAACATTCAGACTGAAGACACTAATCTCGAGGGTGTTGGCGAGGTGTTGAAAAGACCAGTGAAGAAAACCAAGATGATCAGTGAACTTGTTTGTGTAGTAGAAACAAAAACAAGAAGTGCTAAGGCAAAGAAGGGCACACGACGTGGTAGGAAGGGGCCCGGTAGGAAGAGGTAGAACAGAGAACTGTTTGAAAATTTGTGTCATGTAATAATATTTGTAACTTGGTGCGTACTAGTAGTCACTATTTATCCCGTATTTCTATTCAAACTTGTTTGTTGGTCATTGTTTTAAATTCAAATTTGGATTCAAATTTGGGCTCAGATTTGAATTAGGGATGGGGTATTGATGTTTTAATGCTATCTAAAGTACCTCAACTGAAATATGTTTGCTTGCTGATCAATCCGAGCCCTTTTGGTAAGTTGAACTCATAGTCATGAAAAGTGTGTTTCAAATGACCTCCAAAGGTAGGGTAAACAACCTCATATTTAAGCAAGTTGTTTTGGCACCTTGTCTAAACTAGCCAAATAATTTTTCTACACATCTATTCTACCTATATAGTGCAAATCTAAAGTCTCACTAATTATTGAATTAATTTCTAATATTTTATTTTCTTTTTGAATAAACAAGGTTTAATAGAAAATTATATATAAAACAAGTTTAAAACATGAAAATGAGAAAGTAAGTTAAGATCTTTCTTAGTCAATCCAAAATGAAGTTTTGGTGAGGTTTTCACACTTTTCATTTTCAAAAACCCACTTACTCTCGGGTGCCCACTACTCTCTCGCTTACACTCCATACTACATTGTTCGAGGAATGACAATTTAGTGAAGGATTTTTTGTAAAAATGTATGTAAACCATATTTATATATTTTTCTCGTTACTATACGACATAATAAGACTATGTGCGCAAGTTTCATATTTTTTTGATTTTTTTCGAATTAGTTATGCTCAACCCTAATCACTCAAAACCCCTCAAAACCTCTCAAAACCCCTCAAAACCCCGCACTGAAAGTGCAACTATCCCTAGGTGGTTTTGGTAATTCATAACAACATATAGCTCATTGAGCTAATGCTATTCCAAGACTATTATTTCAGGAAAGCTCAATGAATGGCATGGCATGGATGATGAAAGTGGATCCCTCAAAATATCAAGGACAAAGGATTGGCTCAAGCTCAAAAGCTCAAGACTCTACATTTTATATTTCAGTGATCCAAGATCACATTGAGTCTATAGGAAAAGCCAATACTATCAAGGAGGGATGAGGTGTTGCTTAATGAGCCTCTTGCTTCATGTGCTTAGTGATATGCTCCAAAACCCTCAACTACTTTCTCACATCCTCATATGACCTAAACCTAACGCCAAAATCGGTCACACCGATTCTTTCTATCTGGCGCCACCGAGTTCAAATGTCATAGCCACTGCCAAAAACCCTAGGCAAATTGGTCTCACCGATAGGGATCTCGGTCTCACCGAGATGGGATTGTAATCTCTCTGTTTCCCTTCGTAACGTTTCGGTCTAACCGAAGTGAGCGATCGGTCCCACCGAGATTGCAATGTAAACTGTCTGTTTCCCTTTTGTAACATTTCGGTCTCACCGAAAAGAGCAAATCGGTCCCACCGAGTTTACCTGACCAACTCTCTGGTAAGCTAATTACCAAAATCGGTCTCACCGAGTTTGTGTAATTGGTCTCACCGAGATTACGTTATGCCCTAACCCTAACCATATCGGTCCTACAGAGTTGCATTTCGGTCCCACCGAAAATCCTAACGGTCACTAGGTTTACTAAATCGGTCTGACCGAGTTTGTTGATTCGGTCCCACCGAGTTTGGTAAATTGTGTGTAATGGTTAGATTTTGTGTGGAGGCTATATATACCCCTCCACCTCCTCTTCATTCGTGGAGAGAGCCATCGGAACAAACCTGCACTTCCAACTTACCAGTTCTGAGAGAGAACCACCTACTCATGTGTTGAGGCCAAGATATTCCATTCCTACCATATGAATCTTGATCTCTAGCCTTTCCTAAGTTGCTTTCCACTCAAATCTTCTTTCCACCGGATCCAAATCCTATGAGAGAGAGTTGAGTGTTGGAGAGACTATCATTTGAAGCACAAGAGCAAGGAGTTCATCATCAACGCACCATTTGTTACTTCTTGGAGAGTGGTGTCTCCTAGATTGGCTAGGTGTCACTTGGGAGCCTCCGACAATGATTGTGGAGTTGAACCAAGGAGTTTGTAAGGGCAAGGAGATCGCCTACTTCGTGAAGATCTACTGCTAGTGAGGCAAGTCCTTCGTGGGCAACGGCCATGGTGGGATAGACAAGGTTGCTTCTTCGTGGACCCTTTGTGGGTGGAGCCCTTCGTGGACTCGCGCAACCGTTACCCTTCGTGGGTTGAAGTCTCCATCAACGTGGATGTACGATAGCACCACCTATCGGAACCATGCCAAAAACATCCGTGTCTTCAACTGCGTTTGAATCCTCCAAACCCTTCCCTTTACTTTCTTGCAAGTTGCATGCTTTAATTTCCGCTGCCTATATACTCTTTGCATGCTTGCTTGATTTGTGTGATGATTGCTTGACTTGTCCAAAGTTGCTAAAATCTGCCAAACTCTAAAATTGGGAAAAGGTTAAGTTTTTAATTGGTCAAGTAGTCTAATCACCCCCCTCTAGACATACTTCAAGGTCCTACACGCACACTACCGGGTCGTCGATCGTTGTGCGTGGACGGTTGAGATCAAGCGCTAGGGTTAGCTACAGTGTCCTTCGATCCACATGAGACGCGCTGATTGGTGGAAGCAGTGGGGTTTGGATCAGCCTCTCTTGTTGGGGCATCAAAACCATTCATTTGAATCCAACGGCACGAGTTGACGCGGTGCATGGACCAAGCCTACGCAGTGCCATTTCCATCATTGCATGCGTGCCTACCCGTAGCGTCGGCGCCCGTTGCAGCATGCATGCCCACCCGCAGCACTGCGCCCCTGTGTTGCATGCATGCCCTCGATGTAGCCCTGCTCCGCCACCCCTGTCGATGTAGTAAGTTGTCGCATGCCTACGATTAACATGGATGCAGCGTCGAATCAAAGCATGCACCCCGGCTACAATGCAGCAGCCAGACCCCGATGAAGAAACAACCAAAAAGCCAACGGTGCATGGCGTGCGGTGCATGGCTTGCTCCTCTTTGAACGACACAATACTGGCATGATGGGTATCGATGCAGTTCAAACGGCGTGCTGCTCGTTACAAGATTGGCAAATTAAGGCGTCCATTATTGTCACGTCTCCCATCGACCGAACGTTGCCCTCTAGCCAGGCCCTAGCAAGCAGGCTACATTGCCATGCATGCATGCATGATACGTCTCCAACGTATCTATAATTTTTGATTACTACATGATACTCTGTCTACTGTTTTGGACTATATTGGGCTTTATTTTCCACTTTTATATTATTTTTGGGACTAACCTATTAACCGGAGACCCAGCCCAAAATTGCTGTTTTTTGCCTATTTCAGTATTTCGAAGAAACGAAATATCAAATGGAGTCCAAACGGAATAAAACCTTCGGGAACGTGATTTTCCAACCGAACGTGATCCAGGAGACTTAGACCCTACTCCAAGAAGTTTCCGAGGAGGCCACGAGGGTGGAGGGGCGCGCCCCCCATGGGCGCGCCCCCTACCTCGTGGGCCCCTCGGAGCTCCACCGACTTACTCCTTCCTCCTATATATACCTATGTACCCTCGTCAGATCAGATACGGAGCCAAAAACCTAATTCCACCGCCGCAACCTTCTGTATCCGCGAGATCCCATCTTGGGGCCTGTTCCGGAACTCCGCCCGAGAGGGCATCTACCACGGAGGGCTTCTACATCTACACCGTAGCCTCTTCGATGAAGTGTGAGTAGTTTACTTCAGACCTTCGGGTCCATAGTTATTAGCTAGATGGCTTCTTCTCTCTTTTTGGATCTCAATACAATGTTCTCCCCCTCTCTTGTGAAGATCTATTCGATGTAATCTTCTTTTTTGCGGTGTGTTTGTTGAGACCGATGAATTGTGGGTTTATGATCCAGCTTATCTATGAACAATATTTGATTCTTCTCTGAATTCTTTTATGTATGATTGAGTTATCTTTGCAAGTCTCTTCGAATTATCTTTGTGGTTTGGCCAACTAGATTGGTAGTTCTTGCAATGGGACAAGTGTTTAGCTTTGGGTTCAATCTTGCGGTGTCCTTACTCAGTGACAGAAAGAGTTGCAAGGCACGTATTGTATTGTTGCCATCAAGGATAACAAGATGGTTTTTCTTATCATATTGCATGAATTTATCCCTCTACATCATGTCATCTTGCTTACGGCGTTACTCTGTTTTTACTTAATACTCTAGATGCATGCTGGATAGCGGTCGATGAGTGGAGTAATAGTAGTAGATGCAGAATCGTTTCGATCTACTTGTTTTGGACGTGATGCCTATATACATGATCATACCTAGATAATCTCATAATTATTCACTTTTCTATCAATTGCTCAACAGTAATTTGTTCACCCACCGTAGAATACTTATGCTCTTGAGAGAAGCCACTAGTGAAACCTATGGCCCCCGGGTCTATTCTCATCATATCAATCTCCATTACTTTATTTACTTGCTTTGTTTTACTTTGCCTTTTACTTTTTACTTTGCATCTATCTATCAAAAATACCAAAAATATTATCTCTATCAGATCTCACTTTGGTAAGTGACCGTGAAAGGATTGACAACCCCTAAGCGTTGGTTGCGAGTTGCTATCATTTTGTGTAGGTACGAGGGACTTGTGCGTGGTCTCCTACTGGATTGATACCTTCGTTCTCAAAAACGGAGGGAAATACTTACGCTACTTTACTGCATCATCCTCTCCTCTTCGGGGAAATCCAACGCAGTGCTCAAGAGGTAGCAAGAAGAATTTCTGGCGTCGTTGCCGGGGAGCTCGCGCAAAAGTCAACTATACCATGTACCCATCACAATCCCTATCTTTCGCATTACATTATTTGCCTCTCGTTTTCCTCTCCCCCACTTCACCCTTGCCGTTTTATTCGCCCTCTCTTTCTCAATCTCCTCCTCTCTTTCTCTTTTGCCTTCTTCACTTGCCCTTCTGTTTGTCCGTGTGCTTGCTTGCTTGTCGTCATGTCTAATTCTTTATCTTCTCCGTTATCTCTCGAGAATGAAGTTCTAAATTTTAAACAAAGGGAGGGAGAAAATTTGAAAGATGCTTGGTATAGAATTTGCAATGCTCAAAATAGATCTACCAGGAAGCAATCTACTTCAGTTCTTCTTCTTAATTTTTACGTAGGTGCTAATCCTTGGTATAGATATATCCTTGATACCATTACCGGAGGGAATTTTTTGGGTAGCCATACTTTTGATTCTTATAATGCTTTAATAGATATATTTGGCACACCACCCCTTTTGATTAATGGAACTACGTTAACTTTGGAGCATGTTATGCAAAGGCTTGAAGCTATTGAAAATAAAGTTGCTACCGTTGAATCTATTGAAAATCTTGATAAAAAGATCCACAATCAAATTACCCAATATGGATCTAAGGTAGGAATGACTTTGAAAAATATTAAAGAAAAAGAACCCATAGTTAATGAAAAAATAAATCTAGACTCTAATAGAATCGATAAACTTGAGGGTATCATCACCAACTTGGGAACCGCTTTTTCTTCCGTTCAAAACACTCCAAGTTCTTCTACTAATAATACTAAGCTTATGTATGTACCTAAGAATAAGGGTGAATCTTCTAGTACGGAAACAGCGGATCTTAAATCTATAAGTGTCCATCCCAATCTTTTCGCTATCATTAAGGAACCATTTGCTATAGATGAATTTTTCGATCTCTTGCCTAAAAATTTGAAAATTACTAGGAATAAAGAAAATTCTAAAGGAGGTAGATGCCTCATTGAAGAATTCCCTACCAAAGATGGCAATACCTAGATCTATCTTCGCTTTTATGCCTAGCTAGGGGCGTTAAACGATAGCGCTTGTTGGGAGGCAACCCAATTTTATTTTGTGTTCTTTGTTTTTGTTCCTGTTTAGTGCTAAATTTTGTTTCTATTTTCTGTTTAGATGTGGTTTTATGTTTTAATTAGTGTTTGTGCCAAGTAGAACCTATAGGATAAGCTATGCTGATAGTTGATTTGATTCTGCTGAAAAACAGAAACTTTGCACTCACGAGAAAAAATTCAATAAATCACAGCAACTAGATTTTGCATTGATTCTTTTTGCTGCTGTTCAATAAACAAATTGTATAGTGCGTACTATTTTGGTTGGAATTTTTAGAGTTCCAGAAGTTTGCGTTAGTTACAGATTTCTACAGACTGTTCTGTTTTTGACAGATTCTGCTTTTCGTGTGTTGTTTGCTTATTTCAATGCATCTATGGCTAATAAATTAGTTTATAAACCATAAGGAAGTTGGAATACATTAGGTTTAACACCATTATAAATAAAGAATGAGTTCATTACAGTACCTTGAAGTAGTCTTTTGTTTTCTTTCACTAACGGAGCTCACGAGATTTCTATTGAGTTTTGTGTTGTGAAGTTTTCAAGTTTTGCGTGAATTCTTTTGATGGATTATGGAACAAAGAGTGGCAAGAGCCTAAGCTTAGGGATGCCCATGGCACCCCCAAGATAATCCAAGGACACCAAAAAGTCAAAGCTTGGGGTTGCCCCGGAAGGCATCCCCTCTTTCGTCTACTTCCATCGGTAATTTACTTGGAGCTATATTTTTATTCACTACATGTCTTGTGTTTTGCTTGGAGCGTCTTGTATTATTTGTGTCTTTGCTTGTTAGTTTGCCACAATCATCCTCGCTGTACACACCTTTCGAGAGAGCCATACCTGAATTGGAATTTGCTAGAATACTCTACATGCTTCACTTATATCTTTTGAGCTTGATAGTTTTGCTCTAAGTGCTTCACTTATATCTTTTGAGCTTGATATTTTTGCTCATAGTGCTTCACTTATATCTTTTGAGCTTGATAGTTTTGCTCATAGTGCTTCACTTATATCTTTTGAGCTTGATAGTTTTGCTCATAGGGCTTCACTTATATCTTTTGAGCTTGATAGTTTTGCTCATAGTGCTTCACTTATATCTTTTGAGCGTAATAATTTTTGCTTAGTGCTTCACTTAGATCTTTTAGAGCACGGTGGTGGATTTGTTTTAAAGAAACTATTGATCTCTCATGCTTCACTTAGATTATTTTGAGAATCATTAATAGCATGGTAATTTTCTTAATGTTAATATACTTGGTATTCAAGATATGTGAAACTTTCTTTTGAGTGCGTTGAATACTAAGATAAGTTTGATACTTGATAATTGTTTTGAGATATGGAGGTGATAATATTAAAGAAATTCTAGTAGGGGTAATTATGAATTTAAAGAATGCTTGCGTTGAAGTTTGTGATTCCCGTAGCATGCACGTAGGTGAACCGCTTGTGATGAAGTCGGAGCACAATTTTATTTATTGATTGTCTTCCTTATGAGTGGCAGTCGGGGACGAGCGATGGTCTTTTCCTACCAATCTATCCCCCTAGGAGTATGCATTTAATGCTTTGGTTTTTGATGACTTCTAAATTTTTGCAATAAGTGCATGAGTTCTTTTGATTAATGTTGAGTCCATGGATTATACGCACTCTCACCCTTCCGCCATTGCTAGCCTCTCTAATATCGCGCACTTCTCGCCGGTATCATACACCCACCATATACCTTCCTCAAAACAGCCACCATACCTACCTATCATGGCATTTCCATAGCCATTCCGAGATATATTGCCATGCAACTCTCCACCGTTCCGCTCATATGACACACATTACTTTTGTCATATTGCTTTTTGCATGAACATGTAGTTGACATTGTATTTGTGGCAAAGCCACCGTTCATAATTCTTTCATACATGTCACTCTTGATTCATTGCATATCCCGGTACACCGCCGGAGGCATTCATATAGAGTCATACTATGTTCTAAGTATCGAGTTGTAATTGTTGAGTTGTAAGAAAAATAAAAGTGTGATGATCATCATTATTAGAGCATTGTCCCAGTGAGGAAAGGATGATGGAGACTATGATTCCCCCATAAGTCGGGATGAGACTCCGGACTTTATGAAAAATAAAAGAGGCCAAAGAAGCCCAAACAAAAAAAAGAGGCCAAAGAAGCCCACCAAAATAAATAAAAATATAAAAAATGAGAGAAAAAGAGAGAAGGGACAATGCTACTATCCTTTTCCACACTTGTGCTTCAAAATAGCACCATGATCTTCATGATAGAGAGTCTCATATGTTGTCACTTTCATATACTAGTGGGAATTTTTCATTAATAGAACTTGGCTTGTATATTCCAATGATGGGCTTCCTCAAAAGTGCTCTAGGTCTTCGTGAGCAAGCAAGTTGGATGCACACCCACTTAGTTTCTTTTGTTGAGCTTTCATATACTTATAGCTCTAGTGCATCCGTTGCATGGCAATTCCTACTCACTCACATTGATATCTATTGATGGGCATCTCCATAGCCCGTTGATACGCCTAGTTGATGTGAGACTATCTTCTCCTTTTTTGTCTTCTCCACAACCACCGTTCTATTCCACCTATAGTGCTATGTCCATGGCTCACGCTCATGTATTGCGTGAAAGTTGAAAAAGTTTGAGATCTCTAAAGTATGAAACAATTGCTTGGCTCATCATCGGGGTTGTGCATGATTAAATACTTTGTGTGATGAAGATAGAGCATAGCCAGACTATATGATTTTGTAGGGATAACTTTCTTTAACCATGCTATTTTGAGAAGACATGATTGCTTTGATTAGTATGCTTGAAGTATTATTACTTTTATATTAATATGAACTTTTGTCTTCAATCTTTCGGATCTGAATATTCATATCACAATTAAGAAGATTTACATTGAAATTATGCCAAAGTATCACTCCGCATCAAAAATTCTTTTTTATCATTTACCTACTCGAGGACGAGCAGGAATTTAGCTTGGGGATGCTTGATACGTCTCCAACGTATCTATAATTTTTGATTACTCCATGCTACTTTGTCTACTGTTTTGGACTATATTGGGCCTTCTTTTCCACTTTTATATTATTTTTGCGACTAACCTATAATCGGAGGCCCAGCCCATAATTGCTGTTTTTTTGCCTATTTTAGTATTTCGAAGAAATAGAATATCAAACGGAATAAAACCTTCGGGAACGTGATTTTCCAACCGAACGTGATCCAGGAGACTTGGACCCTACTCCAAGAAGTTTCCGAGGAGGCCACGAGGGTGGAGGGCGCGCCCCCCCTGGGCGCCCCCCTACCTCATGGGCCCCTCGGAGCTCCAGCGATGTACTCCTTCCTCCTATATATACCCACATACCCCCGTCAGATCAGATACGGAGCCAAAAACCTAATTCCACCGCCGCAACCTTCTGTATCCACGAGATCTCATCTTGGGGCCTGTTCCGGAGCTCCGCTGGAGAGGGCATCTACCACGGAGGGCTTGTACATCAACACCATAGCCTCTCCGATGAAGTGTGAGTAATTTACTTCAGACTTTCGGGTCCATAGTTATTAGCTAGATGGCTTCTTCTCTCTTTTTGGATCTCAATACAATGTTCTTCCCCTCTCTTGTGGAGATCTATTCGATGTAATCTTCTTTTTTGCGGTGTGTTTGTTGAGACCGATGAATTGTGGGTTTATGATCCAGCTTATCTATGAAAAATATTTGATTCTTCTCTGAATTCTTTTATGTATGATTGAGTTATCTTTGCAAGTCTCTTCGAATTATCTGTGTGGTTTGGCCAACTAGATTGGTAGTTCTTGCAATGGGACAAGTGTTTAGCTTTGGGTTCAATCTTGCGGTGTCCTTACTCAGTGACAGAAAGAGTTGCAAGGCACGTATTGTATTGTTGCCATCGAGGATAACAATATGGGGTTTTTATCATATTGCATGAATTTATCCCTCTACATCATGTCATCTTGCTTACGGCGTTACTCTGTTTTTACTTAATACTCTAGATGCATGCTGGATAGCGGTCGATGAGTGGAGTAATAGTAGTAGATGCAGAATTTTTTTGATCTACTTGTTTTGGACGTGATGCCTATATACATGATCATACCTAGATAATCTCATAATTATTCGCTTTTCTATCAATTGCTCAACAGTAATTTGTTCACCCACCGTAGAATACTTATGCTCTTGGGAGAAGCCACTAGTGAAACCTATGGCCCCCGGGTCTATTCTGATCATATCAATCTCCATTACTTTATTTACTTGCTTTGTTTTACTTTTTACTTTGCATCTATCTATCAAAAATACCAAAAATATTATCTCTATCAGATCTCACTCTCGTAAGTGACCGTGAAGGGATTGACAACCCTAAGCGTTGGTTGCGAGTTGCTATCGTTTTGTGTAGGTACGAGGGACTTGTGCGTGGTCTCCTACTGGATTGATACCTTGGTTCTCAAAAACTGAGGGAAATACTTACGCTACTTTACTGCATCATCCTCTCCTCTTCGGGGCAATCCAACGCAGTGCTCAAGAGGTAGCAATGCACGGGCGGCACACACAGAGAACCTGGGGCAGGTGTGTCCCCTTGACCCACGACGGCACAGACGCGTGGGTGAGCCCGTCCCCCTTGACCCGCAACCGGTGGCACAGAAGCGTCGTAGCCCGTTTCCCATGCTCGTGTACACACTTTGATGGGGCGCCACCAAACTCTGCCCGCCCATTAATTCTACCCGGTGAAACCACTCGAAGAAATCAAAAACCACGTCGCACTTGGGCTATTTAAGCCGGGCACTATCGTCTTCCTCTCCCTCCTCATCCATACCCCATCCTCTGCCTCCTCTACCCTCCTTCTTCCTTCTTCTCCATCAAACCCGATCGAGCCCTCGAGCCACCATGTAGTACAACGCCCCCACCTACCGCTTCCCCCCAGCCGTTCCGGAAAGGCTCTACCCGGTCAGAGTCTACGTAGAGAGAACCCTTAGGGTGTGGGTGATCTAAAGGTGGAGGGGCGCAAGGGAGTTAACGGAGTTCTTCCTTGCAGTCGGCTTCTGCCTCCTCCCCCGTGTCTATCCAAGGATGTACCATCTTGAGGAGGTCAACCACAATGGCGTTGTGGTTGGGCTCCTCGCTACGTTCACTAACCCCTTCGATGCTTTCCACCTCCTCGGGCGATTGTATTGGGTTGGTTGTGAGTTCATAGCTTTCACCACCCATAACATCTTCATTGACTTCAACAGCGTCTTCCCCAACAACGGCGTTATGCACACGCTCCCGTACCCCATCAACAACGGGAATGAGTGAAGGGCGCCCGGAGGAGAGAGGTGGCGTTCACCCGGAGGAGGAGGAGAAGAAGAACCCGCGTTTGGTGCCCCCCGATCTATCTAGCTTGCTATATATATATCGTATTAGTATTTTAAGTTGTAATCATTATGCTACTATTATTAAGTTGTATTAGTATTTTAAGTTGTAAGGCTATCGTGGAGTTGTAAGGCTATCGTGGAACTATATGTTGCAATCTTATGCTTCTATATAATCGTTATGCTACTATATATATTGTGTGTTTCGTGCTATTATTTGTAGATTGCTATGGGTTGTTCTTGCTATTATTGTGTATTGCTATGGGTTGCTACAGGCCCGGTTTGCTACACCCCAATCACCACACACACCATCTTCAAAATATTGGCCAAATAATGGGTCATGACCCAAACCATAGACATGCAACTAGGAGCCCCATGCAAACCCACTATGGACATGCAACTAGGAAATGCAAACTAATTTACTTCATGCAAGCATGCAACTCTTTTAGTTCATGGCAGACATGCATAAAAACAAGTAACATTTAGTTTTAGTGCATCAAAAAAATGATCCATCACAAAATTTAGTGCAAGAAAAAGGCCAAAGTAAAAACAAGTAACATTTTATTTGCCGAAGTTAGAGGTGGGCTGGTGCCCCTACGCGGGTGGGCTGGTCTCTATTTGGGCAAGGTTATTTTCTTACGGCCCAACATCTATTCGGCAGCCCAGTTTTGTTTTTTACTAGAAACTGAATTTGGGTGTCTACTCTGTTAACCGAAGAACAAAAACAGAGGAAACAGAGCATGAACACTGAATAATTTGTGTTCCAAATTGCTGCTTCAATTCAGATACATAACTTGGCATGGCGCACAGATCACATCCTCTACCCTGACAGGCCTAAATGCCCATTCTAATGACGGATGAACAACAAAAAAAAACAAAAACAAAGCAATGATACAACAATAGAACCCCCCTGCCATGATATTTGCTTGCTTCTGCAAATCGAACATTTGCATTAGATGTTTCTTGATCTTCTTCAGTTCCTCGATCAGTTCGGACTCCGCATGCAGTTCAGCATTGCACGCATACATCGCCATCGGCATGACTCTGCCCGCCCCTCCGCCTAAGCTCCCCATATTCTTCACAGCAATCAGCGGCAGCCCGCCCAAATTGAGCTCCCAGGTTGCGGCCACGCTCGAATCAATGTAGCCCTCAAACTGAATCCTATCAACATATTCATCAATCCACTTGAAATGGTAACATTTCTTCAAGATATGAAAACAACAACATGAACCCTAAATCCCAAATTCGAGGAGAAAAAACAAAATGTGGAGAAATCAGAGCAAAAGACAGCGAAAGAACGGGCTTAGAACTGAGATCTAACCTTGCCGTCCCTTCCTGCCATTGGATTGCTCAATCATTTCACAAATTCCCGCCCAAGATTGCCATTCTCATCCCTCTTAGTGACCAACCGTTTAAGAGGGTCTGGGCGTGGGCCGTCAGGGCACCTTGTGAGCAGCACTGGTCCATATTGTCGCCATTTTGAGTGCGTGGCGGAGGAGGTAGACATTTGCTCTAGGTCGCCGGAGAAGAGAAAGATTGGGGAAAGACGATGAATGGGCGGCGATGGGCGGACGGGCATGGGCGCTCGTCTCTTCTAGCTGCGGGGAGGTGGGTCCCATGAGTAGACAAGTGGTGGGTCCCGCGCTTACGTAGATAAGTGGTGGGTCCAGCCCCCAACAACTAACGAGGGCATCAGTTGAGTTTAACAGCCATGTCGTGCGTGGGCAATTTACCTGCTCAAAATTGTCGCACCACAGCCATTCGCTCAAACAACATCGCACCCTTGCCAATTCACCTCAAATGTGTCGCACAGGAGCTATAAGCCCTCATAGAACAAGCGGTTATTCCTTTATCTTTTCAAGAAAAGGCGGCTAGGGTTTCTGCCTCCTGTCGGTGGCGCCGTCGATCTGCCATGTCTTCTGTGGGCTTAGGGCCATGGGTGCGCAGTGGATCCCGGCCCTTGCCGACGGGAGGGCTCCGTTTATAGGTGCTTCTTCAAGTTTTGTTAGAGTTTGTGTCCTGCTCAGGAAGACGAGTCTGCAACGGCTTCTTGAAGCTGGAATAAGGTTCTCCTCATCTAGCCCCATCCCGGTGGTGCGTCTAGCATCGTCATAGGGCGTGTAGTGGTGTGTCTCCAACGAATCTCAGGGGATTCGGTCGGTGGATGTTTTGGTGGATCCGCTCGGATCCCGTTTTTGTTCGTCTTTGTTCAGGTTGAATCCTTCCGAACTAAATTTCTCTTCATTGGCGGCGATTGTTGTTCTGGTGCGTTGGTCCTATGAGGCCTTAGCACGACGAGTTCTAAACTGTCTACCACAACAAGTTGTGTCCAGCTCCGATGAGAGAGGGGCAATGATAGCAGCGTGCCTTCGACTCGCTTCAGTACTTGTAGTCGTTGCTAGGTGGTGCACGAATCTAGATGTAAATTTTAAAATTTCTAGTGTTCGTTGTATTGCCATGATTGAATATGAATAGATCGAAAGTCCCCCACAAAAAATGCCGCATAAATATGTAGTACAAGATAAGTATACAAAGTCAAAAAAAGAAGGGAAACGTTTCCAGCGGGGGCGCCAGCCGAAACGTTCCGCCGGCCGCACACACACGCGCCACACGCTTGGCCCCACGCGTCTAGAAACAACTTCTCTTTCTTATCTTCTTTCTCCACCGGTCGCATCTCATCTCCGTTCTTGCTACTCTCTCCCCTTTCTGTGCCTGCGCCATGCTCCCCCTCCTCCCATCAACAAACCACGGTGGGGACCTCCCAAAATAGATCACCGTGCGGCGGTGCCTTGCTGCTGCAAGCTCCATGACCGGATTCATCTGCTGGGCGCAGGCCATGGCCGGATTCGAAGCGATCTAGGAAGGGGATATTTTTTGCGCCATGGACAAGCTGCTAGGGGCGTCAATGGTGAGGTTTGTTGGGGGTGCCTCCTGCCAAAGCTACAAGCTGCTGGCGTCCACCGTGGGTGCTGGAACCGGCCACCGTGGGTGCTACAAGCTGCCGGCGTCGTTGTTGGAACCTGGAGCAAGAGGAGCTACAACCGGCAATCTCGTTTGCTACCAACGACACCACAATATGCTGGAACTGGCCAACTGTTTTGCTGCAACCGGCATGGGGCGCTGCCATGACGACGAACTGCGATGCAAAGTTTGCTGCAACCAGCAAACTAGAAGCTGGAACTGATGGAATTTTTTGCTACATCGGAGAAAAAAGCTTCAACCATGGAAAAGGGCTACGACCAGCGTAGAGGAAAGGTTCAAACGTGGAGAAAAGCTTCAACCAGCATCAAGAAAAGCTTCAACCCATGTGAAAAAGAGCTTTGATCAGAATCGAAAAAAGCTTCAACCATACAGCAAAAAAGCTTCAACCGGTGTAAAAAAAGCTTCCACCGTGAATCTTCAAAAACCGGCGCCGCCGGCTGACGATGATATGAGTGGCGACGTCGGGAGCTATGGCCGGCGGTGTGGTGTTGCTGCGACGGGCGTGTTACGACGGCGGCGACTAGTTGCTACAAGGACAGAGGCATCATGCGCTCTACAAAATGGCGGACGTTGCTACCAGGGCGACAACTGGATGCGGCGGCGGCGCCCTGCTGGAACCGGCGGGGAAGGCGAGTGGCGGCGAGCCGGCGGGGAAGGCGAGTGTCGGGGAATCGGCGGCACTTCAAGGTGGGGACGCTCTCGTATCTATGGCGAGCAAGGTTGTTAGGAACGTCAATGGCAGAAGAGAGATTTTTCTCTGCATCGTTGAAAGAGTAACAGGTAGAGGACGATTCGTTTTTTAATTCAATCGTACTGTATGAATTGTTTTAATCATGCGGCTGGCAGTGGACCGGCCGAAAGTTTCAGCCGGCGCGCCGGCGCGTAGTACTCGCCAAAAAAGAAGCCATAAATTCAGGCTGCCCATCTTATATTCCATTCCCTCTGGAATCAAAATTACAAAAGAAAATGTACACACACGTAATTGGACATTAAAATTATTTTTCCTACATACCGAAAGAAAGAATCGTCCACAGGGTGGTCTCATCCAACTCCGAGCTTGCAGCATGGCTCCACATGAATCCAGCCCGTCCCCAAGCAATCTCAGAGCAACGTAGTTCATGACAGTACAGAACATTGTGCGTGTTCCCTCGATCCGCATCCCCCCAGCCCCCATCTTCATCTTTCATCCAACTGATAACATGATAAGGGCATCTCTAACGTTGAATTCAAACCGGACACTGTATCTGTCTGTGAACGGGGGATCAGTCTGCCGACATGGATACGGGAGCCGGCCATCCGTACGAATCTTGGTGTAAATTCCAACAATGCAGGAGTTAGATGAGACATAGTTATTTCCTATGAAAGCTTAACACATCTCTATAAATCTAACTATCCAAAGGTGGTGTTTATGGGTGTAAGTGTTTGAACAGTCGTTGCCACGCACGGCGCACCACACATGCACATGCACCGGTCGTGAATCAACTGCGAACAACCTGGCCAGTGCCGCCAAAACTTTGCAACATGTAATCGTGCGCACTTATAACACTGATGACAATGGCATGACACACCCCGCACCCGTGCAGCCATGGTGGACACACAAAGGACGCGCGCCCTGCCCGCACTCGCCGTCCTGCTCCTCCTCCTCCCCGCCATCTCAGCGTCAGCCGCCCTGAGGAGACGCCACGCCGTCGACAGAGCGGCGCTGGTCGCCGTGAAGGCAGCCTTCAACAACGCCTCCTACTTCGCGTCCTGGACGCCGGACATCCCGTGCTGTGCCTGGCCCAACGTCGGCTGCGAAGGCTCCACGGGCCGCGTCGTCGGCCTTGACATCCTGCTGGACGACGGCGTCGCCGGCCCTGTGCACGGCCACGCCATCGCGGGGCTCACCCGCCTGCAGCGCCTCGCGCATTTCAAGCTCGCGGGCGTGTCTGGCGCCATCCCGGCGGCGCTCGCCAGGCTCTCGATCGGGGCTGCTTGAGCTCGCCATCTCGCAGACCGGCATCTCGGGCCCCGTGCTAGCCTTTCTGGGCGCGCTCCCCGAGCTCCAGTCGCTGGATCTCTCCGGCAACTCGCTCACGGGCTCCATCCCGCCGCTGCTCCTCAGCAGGGCCGGGCACCTGGCGTTCCTCGACCTCTTCCACAACAACCTGTCCGGCAGCGTCCCGGCCGACTTCTTCGCCGTGCGCTTCGTGCTGATCGACCTGTCGTGCAACCGGCTCACGGGCGACGCCTCGGTGCTGTTCGGCCCTGGGAGCACGGAGCTGGTCAGCGTCCACCTGTCGCGCAACGCGCTGAGCTTCGACATGTCCCGGGTGCACCTGACGGACGGGCTGACCTGGTTGGACGTCAGCCACAACAGGATCTACGGCCGCATCACGGCGCTGCTGGCGAATCTGACCGACGTGCGGTCCTTCGACGTCAGCTACAACCGGCTCTGCGGCGCGCTGCCGGACGGCATGGCAGCGAGGTTCGATATCCACAGCTTCGAGCACAATATATAGGTGTCTCTGCGGTGCTCCGCTCCCGAACCTTCGTCATTTATGAATGGCTCATCTCCGGCTAGGAGATATCTGAACTCCTTGGAGGCACCGATCTGACAAAGCTAAAGCACTCCATAACGTCAAGCCGGCAAGTCGGGCACGTCGACGCCCTGCCGAACCACGGCTCGATGCACGGCGTATGGAAGGCATGGGAGCACGGCAGCCGGACGTTCTCCTCGTCGTCCTCAGCCTCCAAGTTCAACAAACAGATGACGCACACCTCATCATCAGCCTCACGGCGGCGCTTTCGGCCACAGAGTGCCACAACTCCGGCGGCGGCGGCTTCTTTGCAAGCGAGAAGCAGCGCCTTGGCCTCGTAGACCAGGGTTATACAGATCTGGGGTATTTCGAGCTCTAATTTGTAGCCCGGGACGACGCCCCCGGCGGCGACGATCTCGTCGATCTCACGGCCAATCAACTCAACGATCATCGCGGCCAGGTCGACGGGCGTTTGCCTTGAATCTGCAGCGTCGGCGGGGAGTTTGTTGTACTCGCTTTCGTTGGTCGCCGCCACCGCATGGGCGAGCATATCTCGGATGAGTTCGCTGCAGACCTTGCTGCTCTGGAAGACGGCGTGATCGGTGATCTTGAACTGTAGGTCGAGCTTCCTGACGGCTTGAGTGGCCACGTCGACCGGCCGGCCCCTTGGCCCGACCCTGCGCGGCGCATGGGACAAGACCAGGCCGCCGCGCAGGCGCACAGTGCACGGCTGGTCGCTCGGCTTCTTGGCGCCGTTGAGGGCCACTTCTCCTCGGAAACGGAAGCGGACCTCCGACGCAACCGCCGCCTGCGGCCACGGCGGCAGTGCTTCTGCTTCCATGGCCGCCGCTGCCGTACCTGTAGCGGCCAGGGCCAGCGGGGAACGGCGGAGAGGAAACAATCGAGGACGAGGCAGCCCTGACGATCTGCGTGCGACGCTGCGTATGTCTCATTGGCTCTTATGAAAGCGCGGGCACTGCGCAGACTAGGAAACGGATTGGTTTTTTTTTAGGCAATGGAACTGGATTGGTGGCGGCTGCTTGCAGGACACGCTCATCATCACGGGCGACATGTTTTTCTTTATCGAGTACTGGGCGACATGCATCTAAAAAGAAAGTACTGGGCGACATGGGCCGTCATCATGGGCATGGCCTCCAACTAACTAAAGTGGGCTTCTTCCTTTTCCTCACATGAGTTTTATTTAGAACTACCCCTTGGAGAAATTCCCTACTCTACACTAGTTGCGTAGAATTTATTCTTCGCACAGGGTCCATGATGGCCAGGCCCAGTAAGAAGGTTCACCCGCTAGTCTAGATAGTAGTGTTTTTTTTTCTCTCGTTTTTTTATTTTTCTGCTAGGTTTCCTCAGGTTCCCATCCTTCTTGGTATGGTTTTCTATTTTTTTCTTTATTATTATTATTATTGGTTATTTTTAATTTGCATTTCCCAACGTTCATGGTCAATTTTATATTTGTCAACACATATTTCAAATTCCTGACCATTTTTAAATATTTCTTTTTTAATTCACACACATTTTCAAAACTTTATGATTTTTCCGAAAAAATAGAAGACATTTAAATTCATGTGCATTTTTTACACATTTTTTTAACATTTTTAAAATCTGAATTTTTTTGCCCCAGCCAAACTGGACTTGTCGCGGACCGCCTCACTCGCTGAACGAGACTTGCCGTGGGCCGCTACGTCATCGACAGAAGCTGTTGTGGTGCTACCCGACTGAACGTGCAGCTCATGAAGCACCTTGTGTTCCTGGGCACGGCCGCCATGAGCGTGTGAAAGGTGCAGTTCGGGAAGCGCAAGAGGTCGTGGAGCATCCTCACCTCGATGGAAGGTAACGAGTAGGCCCCCGCCGACGTCCACACAGTCGACGCGGTGGTGCTATCAAATGCACACAAGGTGTTTATTGAAATGCCAAACAGAGAGAGAGAGAGAGAGAGAGAGGATGAGGACATGCCGACGTGTGGGCCTCACCTATCATAACGGTCAACTTAATGGTCAAAATAAATAGAGTTGACTTTCTGACCATGTCACACCTGACGGGTGTGACCATAAGTTATACATATAAGTTTTAATTTGCATCGTTGATTTATCTCAAAAATCACAAACTTTTTAAACCGAAGAACACATCAGAAAGGAAATAAAGAAAAAATATATAATGTAAAACTAAAGTTTGACCATGGTCCAACAATTTAGGATCTTTGTTCTACATCAGATAACTCGTGATTTCCACTGATAAATCTTAGTCAGACAGTAAAAACCATAGTTTTAAATAGCCGGCTATAGCCCCACTATATCTAAATGGTCTCATGTACAAAATAGCCCACTATAGCTGCACTATATCTAATTTGGAGGTCCGTCACTATTTAGTATAGCCCGCTATTTAAAACACTCGTAAAAACAAAGGAAGTACCAAAGCTAGCCGTCAACTTTACCTCTCTACACATGTAACATCCCAAATTTTAAGATTTGGAATGTTAATAGGATCATTCTTTGTCATCATGATTTCTATGCATATTTGGATTTTCTGTTTATTCAAAGTGTTTTCCAACTCAAGGCAAAATATTTGGAGTGGAGATAATATGACTTCTCCCCTATTAAATATATTTGGAAAATGCTAAGAATTTATTCTGGAGTCTACATAAATTATTTTGTCTTTGTGGAAACTCAGAATTATTTATTAGTTGTTATTAACACTCTTTGTGTGCTTGTATTGCATAATTTTTTTCTTCTGAAAGTGCATTTGTGTTGAGAAAAATGCTCACTGTTTTCTAATTTAGATACAATATCTTACTGTGTGTGCTAGCCATTGATTCAGGAACTAGCACAATGAGCACAGCGACATCAAATCTTATCAGGTTCAGGTCGTTACAATACATAATCATCTTGACTTTATTTCAGCACAATTCTTAATCCAGAGACATCAATACAGTCTAATTAGTCGACATATGAATACCGACATCTCGTTATTCTGTCAAACCCAGTAGATAAATCCATCTGTTTCTGGCACCGAAAAGTTGTAGTGTAGCTCGAGCTCCCTGGTACCTATTATCATAGCCGTATGTTCCTCTTGTGATTCGTGCAGCTGGGAGCTGCCCCGAGCGTATAGGAGTGGACATGACTAGGTGAACAACAATACTAGGTATAGGCTGCATGTGTATCTGGTCCTAGTCCGCATGCATGTCTGTTTGTCATGCTCCGCATGCTTTGACAGCTTCATTTTTTATGGTTGCATGTGTCTCTTTCATCCTCCATAGCCAACTGACACAGGCATGGGCCGAACCACTGTACACACCTTCTCCTTCATCCTACCTCATGCGCATCATTGACCCATTAGACAAGAGAGAGAAGAGAGTGCACTTCTTTTCTTAGAACGAGAGATGTGAGATGTGAGAAACAAAGGGAGAGAGATGTTGCTATGTATGAGAGGGGAAAGGAAGAGATACAGAGGTGTTGTGAGTGATAGAAGGGAGAGAGGTGTTGTGCATGACAGAGAAATAAGCAGGGGGAGGTCAGAGGTGTTGTGCGTGAGAGAGAAAAGGACGAGAGAGAGGTGCTTGTGAAAGAGGAAAGAAAATGGGAGAAAGAGGTGTTGTGTCTTGTGTGACATTGTTAGAGAGAAAGGAATGAGAGAGGCATTGTGAGTGAGAAGGGAGAGAGATGGTGAGCGCAAGAGAAAGAAGAGAAAAATTCACTAGAGGTCCTCATACTTGTTGAGTTGGCCACTTTAGTCACCGTAGTTACAAATACCCGAAATACGCCACTCAACTTATCTTAGGGGTTCACCTACGGTCCAATCTATGATTTCTTATACGTACGTGCTGATTTGGCAGCTGACTGGCTTGTCCACGCGCGCGTTGACTGCCAACTCATCAGCATCCGGTCTAAACGAATTAATACGAAGGTATGCCGGGATTTTTTTGCAAAATCTCCTCCTGCTGCTGCTCGCGCCCTCGGCCGTCTCTGCATCGACGCCGAACTGGAGCGCGGGGCTCTGCCATCTGCCGTTGCTCGTGTTCTCGCAGGTCTCGGGCGGCGTAGGGTTCCTCTGCGGTGTTGGATCGGGGGGTGGTGGCGTCCTTGCGCTTTTCTGTTGGCCGCCGGCCATGTTGGGTCATGCTCTCCGGGACCAGCGTAGATGCCGAACTGGAGCAGGAGGTGGCGCTGCTGCGGGCGGAGCTGGAGGCCGCGCGACTGCGCCCTGAGGCGGCAGAGGAGGCCGACGAGCGGCTATGTGTGCAGCTCCGCGAGGCCGAGTGAGAGGCCCTCGAGCTCGCGCACGCGTACCAGGGCCACGTCCAGGAGCTCGCCGCCGCACGCAGTAGATATCGCGTGCCGAACTGCCGACCTCACCGGTGTGCGCCTCGACTCGCGCTTCCCTGAGCCTGCGCAGATGCTTCGCTATGGGAGTTGCCTGGCGCCAGCAGCCACTGCTGCTCTGCGCTAGCCAGGCATCACGGGCTCACGACGGTCGTTGCCGTCCAGCCGCGTCAGGATGCCGCGGTCGCCGATGCTGCCTCGGCTTCCGGACCTGCCGTGCCACGCCAGTGCTGCACTTGCCGCTCGAAGGTGGCTGGCCGTCGCCTCTGTCGGTTGCCGCTGCCGACGTACACCCCGAAGAGCATGGTGACGAGTACGACTCGGTGGACGCGCGTGGAGGCGAGCTGGTGGTGATGGACCGCCGCGCCGTGCTCCCTGCACCGCGGTGGAAGCCCGGCTGGCGCCCAAGAAGATGATCTGGACCATTTTCGTGTACAGCGACATGGAGTTCGACCAGGCTTCGGCGAGTGGCAGTGACGGGTACTATCATAGGCCGCAGGAGGGAAAGTGGGACACGAACTACAAGGTGATCTGCAAGAAGTTCAGGGCTGCCGGGCACAGCGATGTGGTGCCTCAGATCATCTTCTGGAACCTGCGCGACTCACAGTCCACGCCGGTAACGTCGACCCAGCCAGGGATGGCCATGGTGAGTGGTTTCTCCAAGAACTTCCTCAAGATCTTCCTGAAGAACGACAGCGTGGTGAACCCAGAGGCCATCATGAAGGAGGCCATCGCCGGCAAGGAGTACCAGAAGCTGGAGGTGTTCGATTAGATCGATTGTCAGTTGTCATGAGCTTAGTTTGATCAGTTCTTTTCATAATTGGTAGCTAGTGTTGATTCTCAGAATTCGAACCAAAACCATGCCTGCAAATGCAATAGGTTTCAGAGTGACGACATCGAGCCGTCGAGGTGGCGACCATGGGAAACTTGGCTTCACGGCGATGTACACCAGCCGCTCGTGGCCATGTTCAGCAAGCTCATGGCGCAGAACGCCACTGTGTGGTCCAGTAACGGAGAATGCAGTGTTGCCGCGACCAACTTTTGGTCGCCCTCGTTCGGCACCCAGCCTCCGGCCGTAGTCCCCTCGCGCTTGCCTCCTTCCCATTGCCACTCGTTCGACGACGTCGCCTCGCCGGCACTGTCCCTAAGCATCACCTCGTGTCCGAGCTCGCAAGCTTCGCACCCGTCAACGCGCCATCCAACTGGCGCCACTCCCTCCCCACGTCGTATGTTTGGCCAGCTGGCGACCAGTCGTCCCGACCCCCGTACACTCGGGCATGCCCAGCTCCGTGTTTACACACGGCCTTGCCCAGCCCGTGACCAGTCGACGCATTCGCGCTCGGGCACGGAGAACGTCGTGCAGAGCAAGGATGCGCCCGTCGGTGTCGACGTCCACGGGCACACTGACTGTGCCCTCTGCCTCGTCCTCCTTCCTGTACCCAGTCATGGCAGGCTGAACAGTGATACAACACTCGCGCCTCTTCTTGCTGATGGATATGGCATGGCGCTACTGCACAACAGAAGCTCGGGCACGGCGCCCTGGCTGATCAGGTAGATCAGGTGGATCTGTTGTGGCCGTGCTGAGCCACCCCGGCGTGAGCGGCTCTGCCCCGCCTGAATTGCCCCTCCCGTTGTTGCTAGCTGCGGCGGCCGCGCCGGATGCATCCGCGGCAAGCCGCCGTCTCCTGAGTCGCCGGCCTCTAACTCCGGCTCCTCCCGCTTCCTCCGAGCCGCCGTGTCGCCTGCCCCCGCACAACCTCCATCACCCGTCACCGGGATGCCTCTGTTCTACCTCACCCAGCCTCCGACCCGCCATTGCGGGCCTTGCGGCTACCGAGCGGCTGCCCCGATCTCAACTCGCCACTCGGAGGCGCCGGACCCACGAGCCTCCGTCACCGTCATCTGCAGCTCCATCCCGACCTCAGCCTCGCCTCGCCGCGGGCCTTCGCACCAATAGCCGCCTGCCCTTGCCTTGGCTGCTGCCGGCTCGCTGTGCTTCACTCCGGCCTCTGCCCGCGTCCGGTCGCTTCAGCTTCGTACTACATGGCAGTCAACACACACGTGGACAAGCCAGTCAGCTGCCAAATCAGCACGTACGTATAAGAAATCGTAGATTGGACCGTAGGTGAACCCCTGAGACAAGTTTAGTGGTGTATTTTCGGGTATTTGTAGGGAGTAGGTAGAACTCATCTAGATGAGCACTACAAAAAAAAAGACACATCCATGATATTTTGGACCGAACGAAACTTTTTTCTGTCATACTTATGACACTTCTATGACGATAATTGTGACAAAATCCGGTATCATCATAGATGTGGTGGGCTCCTACTTCTATGACAAAAAATCATGATAGAAAATGGGCTTTTCGTCCTGGGCGGGCCGGAGATGCAGCTGCATGACATTCTTTGGGCCGTCCATGATGGAAAAAACTATGGTAGAAGCGAGGGCGAGGAAAATTTTGGGGAGTTCCCGGTTACGGTGGGTGGTCGGGGGCCGAGCGATGAGTGTTTCTCTCGTACACGTACGCGCGTGTGTGCGAGGCATTGGCTCTAACTGAACCCAAGCGAGGCATTGGGCTCTAACTGAACCCGAGCGATTGCACTGCAGGCTACGCGTTACTGAACCCGAGCGATCGATCGATGGCTGTTAACTGAACCCGATTGAGCGATTCCTTCGCTACTGCTGCTTACTGAAGCCGGTCGATGCTGCCTCTCTGGATGAAC